>NW_026600514.1:0-109815 GCF_029448725.1 Salvelinus fontinalis
AACGTTCTCACCAGAGACTGTAGAGAATTGGTAGACAAGAGGGTGAATGGGTAGAACAAATAGAAAGTGTGTCTGTGGGGGCGTGGGAATACAGAGAGAATGTGTGTGTAGTCCCATCCTCAACATGTCTCCCAGATGACTGCTCTGCTGAAGGCTAACGTCATGACATTCCGACTGGCCTTCCACTGAGTAAAGGCTTCCTGTATGCTTCTCTATTGGGAGCATGCACTCCTATGCCACACTGTCTGCACCGGAGTCAGGACAGGAGTGTATTGTCTCACGTCTGCACTGGCTCCTGGCAACTGCGTTAGAATGGCGCCTAGTGACGTCAGAATGGCACCTAGTAGTGACGTCAGAATGACGCCTAGTAGTGACGTCAGACAATGGACAGGAGTGAGGGACTGCACTGCTGCTTAGTCCAAGTACACCCCAGCAGAGACACTGCTCCAACTACTCTCCAAATGTACATTTATATAATATATTATTTATCCATGACATTGGTATTATGAGACCGAGACTGTGAAATTGGTGTTATGAGACTGTGAAATTGATGTTATAGGACTGTGATATTGGTGTTATAAGACTGTGATATTGATGTTATGAGACTGTGATATTGATATTATGAGACTGTGAAATTGGTGTTATGAGACTGTGAAATTGGTGTTATGAGACTGTGAAATTGGTGTTATGAGAGTGTGAAATTGGTGTTATGAGACTGTGAAATTGGTGTTATGAGACTGTGAAATTGATGTTATAAGACTGATATTGGTGTTATGAGACTGTAAAATTGGTGTTATGAGACTGAGACTGTGATATTGGTGTTATGAGACTGTGATATTGGTATGGACTGTCAAGCCCAAATGGTAGATCCCATTTGAGTTTGTTCAATAATACTCAAACCCACGTTAAGCTTTGAAGAGGTGTCCAATAACACTCAAACCCACGTTAAGCTTTGAAGAGGTGTCCAATAACACTCAAACCCACGTTAAGCTCTGAAGAGGTGTCCAATAACACTCAAACCCACGTTAAGCTTTGAAGAGGTGTCCAATAACACTCAAACCCACGTTAAGCTCTGAAGAGGTGTCCAATAACACTCAAACCCACGTTAAGCTTTGAAGAGGTGTCCAATAACACTCAAACCCACGTTAAGCTTTGAAGAGGTGTCCAATAATACTCAAACCCACGTTAAGCTTTGGAGAGGTGTCCAATAACACTCAAACCCACGTTAAGCTTTGAAGAGGTGTCCAATAACACTCAAACCCACGTTAAGCTTTGAAGAGGTGTCCAATAACACTCAAACCCACGTTAAGCTTTGAAGAGGTGTCCAATAACACTCAAACCCACTTTAAGCTTTGAAGAGGTGTCCAATAACACTCAAACCCACGTTAAGCTTTGAAGAGGTGTCCAATAACACTCAAACCCACTTTAAGCTTTGAAGAGGTGTCCAATAACACTCAAACCCACGTTAGGCTTTGAAGAGGTGTCCAATAACACCCAAACCCACGTTAAGCTTTGAAGAGGTGTCCAATAACACTCAAACCCACGTTAAGCTTTGAAGAGGTGTCCAATAACACTCAAACCCACGTTAAGCTTTGAAGAGGTGTCCAATAACACCCAAACCCACGTTAAGCTTTGAAGAGGTGTACAATAACACTCAAACCCACGTTAAGCTTTGAAGAGGTGTCCAATAACACTCAAACCCACGTTAAGCTTTGAAGAGGTGGTGGGTCAGACAGAGGATATGGGAGGATGGGGGCGATCTCATGATGATATTAAACAACATTACTGCAGTTGACTCAGATGGAGAAACTTACCGCATTGTCATGCTCCCGGCAGAAACTCAGCCTGTCCTGAAAGAACGGCAGCAGAGAGTAGCTTGACTGGAAGGAGGACCGGCTCAGAGTGGCAGTAGGAATGTTGTTAGAGTTGTTGGTTCGGTTCCCCAGGTGTTGGTGAAACAGACTCTCCACTAGTCTATCAATGAAATGGTCTTTGGTAAGCCGGACCCTCTGATGTGCCCATACACAGTTGTTACAAAGGTCCTCCTGGCAGTCTCGGCAGTGAGAAGTAGCGGGGTTGCCCTCGTTGCAAGAGCTGCACAGGGGCTCTCTGCTGTGTCTGTGAGAAAAGTTGTTGTCCCTGCTGCTAACAGTATTGTTGATTTGCTCCTCAGACGAATTTACCACGGCATCCAACATGTTGCTAAATAAAAAGTTTGACGAGGGCAAGGCATCTACTCCTGATACGGGCATTAGAACCTTTCGCTCACAAGTCGGGCACCGGAGTGTCAAGGGGTCTCCGGGGTTCCGCTGGCCCTCCAGACACTGCCTGCAGAAGGCATGGAGGCATGGGAGGACGTGGAGCCTTCTGAAGGATGAGGTAGATGAGCTAGTTGAGGTATGAGACGAAGACGAGGAGGTAGAAGAGTTGGAGGAGAGCGGAGCAGAGGAGCAGCACAGTTCTTTGCATAGGGGGCATGTCTTCAAGTCGGAGTCAGGGAAGGAAGCCATTTGCACGACTGCTTTGGAATAGGGGTCTTTAAACCCGCATTTAGACATAGCCTACGGTTGCCTTTGTAAATAGATGCAATGACGATATAATAGATTAAATGGTTCTATTAAATGTTGCTCCTATTGTGCAAAAATGGTATCCACTCACTGACACCAAATAAAATGTGTAACTGATGAAATAGGTCTGCGGGTGAAGGACGTGTGTTTGAAGGAAATTGGAATGGCAGTCAACGTCAATGAAAACTCTTTGGAATAGAACAAACTTCAGGTCGTCCTTATTTGCATACATAATTCATATTTGACGTGTTTTGCGTATTGAGATTTGAGAGTAATTATAACTTAATATTACAGAGTTGTATGTTCTTGTTTACGTCAATGCTGCGGGGAAGAAACCAATATTGTGGAATCGGCTGCGTGTCCCCCACTCCGATTCTCCCCAAGCACAGAGAAGGGCCACTGCCGGTTTTCGTTATCAATTCCTCTGTTCAATTACGCACAAACGTGTTTTAACAGTAAGTCTCCGTCCAATTATTATAATCCACCATCACGACTCTTTCAAATGTAGCCAACCATGCGCATCAAACAGAGACTGTTGAAAGCCATTAAATAATGAATCCATTTGATGTAATAAGTTAGCTCGATACTTGCGCGCATAAGATCAAATAGCCAAACAGTTGCTGAACAGTCTCCCAAAATGGATTTGCTACTCTATGATACCTTCTCTGAACGAAATGCTCTCTGAGATGCATTCGTTGTGCTTTAATAAAAGGCTGCACTTTCTTGAGATCAAATGTACAGCGTTTTCCACTGGCTTCCCTTGACCATCCGCCAGCGCAGAATTAATCCATTCGTTCCGTGCAATGAAGCGTTCCATGGAATGTGTTCATTTGCGCCCGTGTCCTTGTGCACGCGCAAAATATCAAGAGGTACAACGTAGGTTTTACTATATATGTGTATTATGTGCCATGTAAACTGCAAGACGTGAGTTTCTCGAAAATGCCCTGAATGTCTCTAATCCTACAGCCGTGAGCATACTTCCGTTTCATCACACGGAAGGTGACTCCAGGACTTTGTTGGACAGCGGGGCTGGGCAGTTACATACTAGCGTCGCCCTATTGATGCCATTTTAACAGTAACATTTGAATTGGAAATGTTACAATATAGTATGCAATATGTCGTGGCGTAGACCTCAAACACCAGTTGTGCAAAAACAAGGGAGCTATTTCAATATTTACATTCGTGGAAAAAAATTATAGACTGTGGCTTTAATTTAATTTGACACTTTTGAGACTATTCCATTGGTTCCATGGTACCAGGCAAACTAAATCAATCGTTCTCTCTGGCTTGTGTATTTAAAACAACTAAAAACTAAATCATTTGTATTTAAACTGCAGTAAGTAGCCTAATGTTAACGTTTTATTTAAACAACTATAATGTCCACTTTGAATGTGAACAAATAAATGACTGATCATGATTGTATCCATTCATCCTGTCTCAGACTGACAAGCAATGCTTACTCATGCCTGCCAGGACAGGAGAACCCCAGTGAGGTTTATCCTTTACATGTTAGCAGTCCAAAATAAGCAGTGGGATTCCCACCTGAGTGACAGAGCTCTGACCCCATTATCCAGTCCTGGATAAGGAGCTGGCCCCGCCCAATCCTGCTCAGAGGAAAAACCCAAGAGTGTAGGCTACTAGGACTGGGGCACTATGAAAAGAAAGAGTCAAGAAGCGTCAGTGTTGGAAATGGCCAAAGACCACTTGGTTGTCCGTCTAACCAGCCGAGATCTGAACCCGAGTCTCCCACGGGAGGAACCAACCAACCAATCTTAACCATTAGACCAAGAGGACAGTTCCACCGCACTTGTGTTGATGGACGGGGTAGACACGGTGTCGACTTCTAACATGGATGTCTCCCTTCCCTGAGTCATATTAAACTTGTAAATACAATCTGTGAAAGACTGGGAAACATAAAACATGGGAATCACATGAACACCAGTAATACTCTTTCAAGCCCCAATCAATATCTGAATGTCAAATCAAAAGTCACGGGTGGATAACAATGCTACCTTTCCTGTTATTTAGGTTGCTGGGAAAATAACTTGAATGTCCCTGGCTACTTCAAAGTAGATCATATTTCTGGTTCTGAACTGAATGTTATGATCATAATGCCAGGATGTATTTTCTGGTTACAAAAGGAAGCAAGATGACGCTGGGAAAGAGAGTAGAGTGATCAGAAACATTCAGTTCAGAACAAAAAATATGATCTACTTTGAAGTAGCCAGGGACATTGAAGTTAGTTTCCCAGCAACCTAATAACAGGAACGGTAGCATGTTTGTCTTCCCATTACTTTTCATTTGACATTCAAGATATTGATGGCCCTTGTTATTTTACAGAATAATGGCCAAATGTATTGCACTTGATTAAAACCTTTACCACAGTCACAAGAGGGCCAAACGCTGGTCAGGTCGCCGCCTCGTCATGATCAAATGGGGTAATTGATAGTGAACGCTCCCCTCCCACGTCTGTGAAAACGCATTAGAGCAGAAGCAGTATGGAACAGTGCGTTAGAACGCCTGGTTGCTGTCTCTGTTCAGTTATAACATTCGACTCCTTGCCACTCCTGTCATTTGCCAAAGACAAGAGTGTGAAGGCGTGGAATGTTAGTTCTAAAGACTGGTACCCTGACTACATTAGATCAGGGGAGGTATGGCAACAACAGCGGGAGCTCAGGTATAAATCATTAAAGGCTTTCCTGTTTCAAAACAGTCTGATTCAGCGTCATGACCTCCATGGCTTTATGGCAACACTCAAACTCAGAGGGGGTTCCTCTCTAACTAGGAGGAAGTGGCCGATCAGGATCAGCTTGCCATAAACCAACCAAACCCATATCCTGCACAATGAAGAGGCAGGATGACTAACACTAGCACTGCTAGAAGGCCAACCCCATGCCAGGCGGGACACAACCTCCCCTGTCTATTAATGTCTCCTAAAAAGCTAGGAATTACTCTGCTAATATCCATCCCACCCTGCCTCAGGGTCCATCCCAAATGGCACCCTATTCCCTAGTGCACTACTTTTTACAGGCCCTGAATCTCGGAGCTGAACGGTCAGACCGACAGGCAGACAGGTGATGGTGGATCTATGATCTGTTGTTTCTTTGAAGAGGCTGTTCTGACCACTGATTTAAATAAAGAACACATGATCTATCTCTATAGTTCTGGCTCAGTGTACAGAGGAGGAAGGGACTTCATATCGTCTAATTCAACACACATTTATCACTCTGGGAGAGTGAGAGAGACATCCACATGTTCATGTAGTTTATGTATGGGTGTGTTTGGATCAAATTGGCTTTTGACAACCGTTCAGCACAGAGCTGATTTGGGATGGAGTCAGTCAGCTCTGCAACAAGTTACAACACACTTTGTGAAGGACAATGGCAAACAAACAAGAATGTTGATAATAGTGTTAATCCAGCAATAGTCATACACATTTTTCATTCGTCATTTAGCATCTCTAAATTATATTAGATGAAATAAATTATCCATCTTCTCCCAACGCTTGAAATCACTCACTTTATTTGATCAGGTCTTTATTCTGTGGTCTTGGTTGTGTTAAATTTAACAAGAGGTAAAAATAAACATATTAAGCATTATTGTTCCCAGTTGTCTCAACAGTATTCTAGCTAGTCAGGTAACTGATGCAAAATACAGTTAGTATTACTTGATCTTGCAGTATAAAGTCTCCATTCCATTTGACTGTCCCGTTGCCCGAGAGCTGCATCAATGCGGTGGGATCCACTTCCAGTACTATAGCGCTTCTTCTAGTAGCAGTTGTCCATTTCAGTCGAGGTCAACCTACAGTAGACCACTGACCATAGGTTCTACGTATCAAACATCAGATCTAGAAATCAGGTCTCCCCTGTCCATGTAATGTTTTTTTATTGTGATCTAAAAGGTCAAACTGATCCTAAATCCACAATCCTAGTCTGAGAAACACGAGAACATCAAATCTCACTCAGAAGAATTTACATCATTACAAAAACCAATGAACCCCATACTGAGTTTAGTGAGAGCACTCCATCTAGTGGAGAGTTTAAACACTGCAGCAGTATAGGACGTCTCCCGTCCGATCATCGTATGAGACAGTTTGTAATACCGAGCCATTTCTTCTCTTAGCTCTTCTTTTGTGACAGCAAAGTGTGTTTCTGTACAGTTTAAAGTCAAGTGTAATAGATTTGAATAAGTGCTATTGTTGTCTTCGTTGATGGTCTCGGAAATAATACTCCAACATATTCATTAAAATAACACAATCAATAAAAAGCGCTACTGTACTACATTAACGAACATCTTATTGTTTTCCCTCATACACCCCTAATGAAAATATTCATACTATTACTGTGTTAGTTTCTTCACTCGCACACCCTCCTGAACACTGACTGACTTCAAGATACTAGACCTTCTTGTTGGTTAATACAAACTAACTATTGCACCAGCCTGCTCTGACCAAATCTTTTCAGACTACTAAATCAAGCTGAGCTGCGCTAGTCTGGTTACGCATCCTATAGTTACGGGAACGTGCTGGAAAGGACATTATGAAAAGAACGTATCCAAGCCAACACAGTACTGGGCCTGGTTTCCCGATATCGATGGAATGGAATTTAGGCTTACGAGTGTTTTAACGATTCATCTTTCCTACAACGGCCGAAGATATACCGCCACGCAGACAGAACGTTCACTAAGTGTGTCGATACTGACAAGATTGAAAGAAACGGATCACTGCTCTCGGGTCAGTTTTCTTCATTAATATCTTACCTTAAAATTATAATTATTCCACAATACTGACGACAGATCAGCTAGTACGACTGCAAATATTGAGACGGCTTATTCTAATGCTTACCCTATAATAAATGCACTAAATCATGATTTTACACATCATGAAATATAGAGGCATAAATTACAGACGGTAGCCAAATAGATAAATAAAACTATTTGAAATATAGGCCTATGTAGACTATACTGTAGGTAGGTAGGCTATTTATATCTGAATGCAGTCATATAGGTTTTCATTTAATCATAATTTTATCCTTTGGTTGTTTCTAATAATTGCATAGACATTGGCAACTTTATATTTGTAGTCAACATCATTGTGAAGTTATCAGCGGTCACAGAGAGACAGATAAGCATCTTGATTCTATGTTTAGTGGAAGGGAAAAATAACACTAGCTGTTCTAGGAGTGATCTGAGGCAGGCGGTAAATAACACGCGTTTTCAAGTTCAACTTTAGTAAGGACGGCTTTGGAAAACAGTTCAGAGATCTAACGATGCTCCTACAAAGGTTCTAACTATGAACTCAGCCTTCAGATGCTTTTGGGAAACCGGGCCCTGGTTCAGCACGATAGTGTGAAAAGAGTATGTCTGTTTATCTGTGCTCTCCAGTAGAAGGATAACGTGGTTGACCTTGTGAGAGTTGGTTGGTTTGTTTCTCTGTGTGGCAGCTGCAGTGTAGCCTGGTGGTAGACATGGTGAGCACAACATTCAGTCTGGTTCAACCAGGCGTGCTGCAGCATGTCCCCTGTCCCTGTGCCCTCAGCCCTTCCAGTCCCAGGGGATGCACAAGTCCCCGTCCTGCAACACAGAGTAGAAGTGGGAGACCTCCACCCGGAGGCCCTCCATGAGTGGGGAGCGTTCCTCCAGCAACCGCCTGCAGCAGGGGATCATCTGGTTGTGTCTGACACTGGGCTCCTTGGACAGATTCCTCAGGGCCAGACCCTCCAGGCAGTGGAGCAGTACCTCCTCCTCCTCCGCCTGCAGCCTGGGGACGGACACAGGTCAGAGTCACACACAGAGCTCGCCTAGCCACACACAGACAGAGGGATAATCAATACAACAATGTACACAGACATGTAGGAAGTAGGAGGGCAGGAAGACACGGTTGACAGAGACACTCACTGGTTCCTGTGTTTGATTCGTTGTCGGGCCTCCCAGGCCATGCTCTGGAGGAAAGTCTGTAGTCTGCTAGGCTCACAGGTGGCTGGGATGACGAAGTGACCCATCTCATGCAGGCTGGGGCTGGAGCGGTCACTGGGGCAAAACACCACAGGTACATCATCAGTGGCCGGGGAATCTCTCACATGCCTCTACACCAGGGTTCCCCTATAGGCAGCCCGCCGGTGATTTCATTTGGCCCTCCAAGTTCTCTGAGCAAAATAAATCAATAATAATAAAAAAAGTTTTGGGGAATTGTTGTTGTTGGACATAAAAGACTAAAATCACCAAGAAATTTGCTCAACGTGATTTTAATTTAGGAAATCTGTTCCCAAGTATTCCCACACATTTAGAGCGAGGCTTATGTGATCCTATCCCAATGTAATCAATGTTTGAAATGATTCTGCTTTTGTCAAATACTATATCTGTTTTGGATCCAAATCATTTATAACTATGTTCCGGCCCCCCGGCCATCAGGAAAAGTCGGCTCACGACTAAATGTAAACTGAACAAAAATGCAAACACAACATGTAAAGTGTTGGCCCCATGTTTCAGGAGATGAAATAAGATTCCAGAAAATGTTCCATATGAACAAAAAGCTTATTTCTCTAAAATGTTGTGCACACATTTGTTTACATCCCTGTTAGTAAGCATTTCTCTTTTGCCAAGATAATCCATCCACCTGACAGGTGTGGAATATTAAGAAACTGATTAAACAGCATGATCATTACACAAGTGCACCTTGTGCTGGGGACAATAACATTTGCAGTTTTGTCACACAACACAATGCCACAGATGTTTCAAGTTGAGGGAGCATGCAACTGGCATGCTGACTGCAGGAATGTCCACCAGAGGTGTTGCAAGGTAACTGAATGTTCATTTCTCTACCATAAACTGCTAATGTCATTTTAGAGAATTTGGCAGTATGTCCAACTGGCCTCACAACCGCAGACCACGTGTAACCACACCAGGCCAGGACCTCCACATCCGGCATCTTCACACACATGCACCATCCACCTGGACAGCTGATGAAACTGGAGTATTTTTGTCTGTAATTAATAAAGCCCTTTTGCGGGGAAAAACTCATTCTGATTGGCTGGACCTGGCTCTCCAGTGGGTGGGCCTATGCCCTCCCAAGCCCACCCATGACTGTGCCCCTGCCCAGTCATGTGAAATCCATAGATTAGGGCCTAATACATTTATTTCAATTGACTGATTTCCTGATATGAACTCAGTAAAACCATTGAAATTGTTGCATGTTGCGTTTATATTTTTGTTCAGTGTAATTGGGGACCCCCACTCTACAGACTGGTATTACAGTAGCATCAAAATCACACCCTTGAACAGCAATGTGCTGCATAAACAGAGTATTTTGGCCCACTGGTAGACTTCTGGTACATGGTAGACAGTCAGGTACATGGTAGACAGTAGGGTACATGTCTGTGGCGTGGGTGGATAAGGAAGAGTCTCTTACTTCTCCAGGGTCATGGCCAGGCCTTGCAGGCTCCTGGGATGCAGGGCTAGGCGTCGGGACAGTAGTCTCTTATGGAAGGTGTTGAGGATGCTGCAGTGTTCCTCTATAGGCTGTACAGGTCCCAGTCTCTCTATGTTAATTACCTGAATACCTCCCAACACATGGCTGATCCTCTCCTTCAGCCACTCTGTCTGCTGGAGCAGGCTACGGTAGCTGGGGAGACTCACAAACAGCTAGGACACATGTACAACACACAAACAAACACGGAACATGAGCAACAGGAAAATAAAAAAGACTGGTAACTTTTCCATCTGAAATGTAACATGTGCCTTACTTTTGTCCATTGGTGATGAACATCCATTGTTCCCAGCATCACGTGACCCGAGGCATTCATCCCTGATTGGTCAGTGAATATTATAGTGTGTCCTAAAAGAAAATAAGGAATGCATAAAGTAATTTACCATACATAATTTTAATTCACTCATCATTCTCTGTCAGTCAGGACATCTTTCAAAATGTCAACAGAATAGAACAATTCAAGCCCACTCTTAAGACATAAAGACCCTTATTGACTCTTCCAGGTGTGTATACCTCGCAGGTTGAGCACAGCCTCAGGGTTCTGCTGGGAGAGACGGCTCAGACTCTGGAGCTGACAGCATCTGTGAGTCACTCCCCAGCTGCGATGCCACCTGCAGGAGGAAGGAGGTATTGTCCTCAGACCAGGTGTTCAAGTGGGAGCAGAGATCCCCAGTCATGATGTAACAACAGGAGGAGGCTCAAAGTCTCCAGAACATTGATAATACGTTACTTTGGAATGACATTAACCACCTTCTGTTGTACCGCAGGCCAGTAGAACCCAGTCAAACAGTAACTCAAACATGCACCCTATGAAGCTGAAGGGTCTATGCACTTTACTTCATAGGGCCAGCACTTTGCATCAGAGTCATGTTGTATTCGGCGCATGTGACAATTCTGTTTTTACTATGTGTCTCTGCATCATTTTCTATCTGCATGGGAGTTGGTGCACTTAATGAAACTCCAATGTTTTCATCTTCTATCATAATGGAATAGCTGTTGTTCAGAGTGTTGATGATTACCTGATATCTTCCAAGGCAAATTTCTGACACAATTCCTTCTTGAGTCTCTTCAGCTCCTCCCGTCGAGGGACACTGGCGTTCTGCTTCTTCGTAGCCTCCTTCTCATGGTTTCTCAGCCACAAGCTGCAGCAGAAAGACAACTCTTCAGACAGACCAATGGCTCGCTTGTAGAGCACGTCACTTCTCTCAGGGCAGTGGAATAAGCCAACTAGAAGAATGCAAGTACACAGGCAGTGACGAAGACAGCAAGATCATGTTTCTTTTTAAACCCGTCTTCGGAATGCATCTGTGAATTTGAGTTGACAGTTAAAAAGTGATCGAGCTAAAGCGATGCTAATGTCTAATGTGTCATTCTACATACATAGGATGCTACCGTTTGCTTTGGCTAGGTAGTCATTATACAGTACCTTAGTGTGGGCTCTACTTTCTTGGCCTGCTCCAGCTCCTGCTCTGGGTCTCTGAAGCCAGTGAAGCTGTAGTAGCTTTTGTCCCATTTGATGGGCCTGTAGAAAGGGTTCCCATGCCCAGCCACCGGCTGCTGGCTCTTGGGTGACTCTGAGCTGGCCTTGAGTCCCTTCATGTGCTCTGTGGACAGACTGCAGGACTTCAACACGTCCATTACGGTGGTCAGGACATCCTTGGTCTGCAGAGTGAAGCTGACTGAACGGAACCCTGGGAAATGTAGTCAAATGTATTACAAACGTAGTCAGTCAGAAAAAAAATCCAAATTGCAAATGGCACCATGTTCTCTATATAATGTACTACATTTAACCAGGGTGCATAGGGTGTCATTTGGAATGCACCCAGGCATAATACTCACCCTCAGAGGAAACGGTATGAAAAAACAAATGATCAAGAAACACCAATACTGTAGTCTACATTTTAAGCAGGCTAAAAGGACATTACCAGGAGGAAAGATGTCCTTCTGAATGCCTTCCTTCCCCTTTATTTCCCTGACATAAAAGGTGAGCTTTGTTGGTTGGACTGAGCGGGTTCCCGGTTTCTGAAGGTTTTCCAAATAACCATTGAGTCTCTTGAGGGAATTCTCATTCACTTCCTGAAGAGAATTACACAAAGAATTTATTATATATAAAAAAGAATGATTGGCAATTCCACGATAACAGAATGATTCTGAGGCTCATATTTTTCACTTTAAAATGTCAAACAAAAATCAATGAATGCAAAGTTAAACAAACCATGCAACTCTATGCACAAGGACTCCTTTTAACAATTACCACTGAAAATTTTACAAAAACAACTTTAATTGAGTAACAGTGCAGATGCAAAGTTTGGTAACAGAATGACGGTTTGTGCTGCATCTACACTGTCCTTCAAGTAAATGTGTTTCTGTAAAATGTTAAATGGAAATTGTTAAGTCACCATGGAATGGCCCTACGACATAATTCTATGATACATTGACATTATTGCTCTTTTAGCCTACGACAGGACATAATCATTCACCCTTTCCCTGGGATGCTGGCCAAAGAAGTCTGGATGCACTGCAAAGTAGAAAGGTCTCAGTGCATTGATAGCATCTGCCCCTGAAAGAGCTCTCTGATGGACCAAATGTGTTGCAACATGTCTGTTCCCCACTCTGAAAAACAACGTGGACCAGAGAGTGAGGATAAAGGGTTGTCACCATGATCACTATGAAGTCCAAAGGGAACCTGCTGTGCATTACATCAGGGTCTCCCAAACTCAGCCCCCCCTGCACGTTTTGGTTTCTGCCGCACCACTACACAGCTGATTCAAATGGTAAAAGCTTGATGATGAGTTGGTTGTTTGAATCAGCTGTGTAGTGCCTGGGCAAAAAACAAAACATGCACCCAGGGGGGCCCCAGGACCGAGTTTTGGAAACTATGCATGACATCACTAACAACAGTGGCCCTTTTCCCAAAATCAATTCAGAGTGCAGGTGATGATGTAAATATGATAATGTAAGTACTATAGTGGGTTATTTACCTCATGGCACTTCGCAGGAGAGAGGTCACAGACATAGCTGTAGCTAGCTCTAGCTGGACACCATCAAATCAATGACTTGTGACATCCACCGTTGTTGATTCTCTCCTGTTGACGAAATAGGTTACAGATTATGAGTTGACTGACTGGTCCAAACTGACAAATCTTAATAAAGATTTTAGTAGCATTTATACTACAGCAGTAGCTAGCCAGCTAAGCCTTGGTTTGTTGGGCAAACTCAAAATATAGGTCTTATTTACAGTATCTCTGGCATTCACAGGACTAACCTAAGGCAAGGCCAAGGGGACACATTGGAGAACACTCTAAACAACAACGCTATCAAATCGTCTGGCTTGCAAGTTCTTTCAGTTTATTCCATCACAAAACTGAGCAATAAATCGTATGACCTGTTATAACTAACAGACAATCACAACAACAAACAGGTTCAGCTAGTTTACCCACCTAGCTAGCTTCCTTGCAGGCTAGCTGTGAGCTGAAAATAAGTAACCACATTCAGACTGTACCAGCCACATGTCGATAAGTGTTTGGCTCAGAATATATCAACATTAATGAATACAGATTACCTTCTAAAGACTGCATTGCAAAATTGGTAGCATGGCAGTGATTTTTTTACATAGATTTTGAGTCCAATGTCAGCCAGTGCTCCATTCACAGAAATCAGACAGACAAAAGCAATCGCACTACTATACTAAGGCATCGATTGCTCTGATATGGACGTTTAATGACCTCTGCTGGTGAGTTTAGAAAACTACAAGTAATATCTCGCTCATCATTGCACCTCTTCTAAATGCAGTCCAAATTTATTTTTTTCTGTATTTTGTATGATATTGTACAACAACAGCAGATGAAACTAACACCGTAAAAGAGTGATCAAATGTGATCAGTGTTATTTCCTGATAGTTGCTGGTTGAAAATACAATCTACACAGGACCTTCTAATCAGCAGGTTTTGCATGGGTGAAGTTTCGTCTTTCCATGGTGACATCATCAGGCGGTAAATTAGATAATAGACCAATACCAAAGACAGTTCCAAACCTCTGCCAATAACAGCTAGTTTTCGGTTTCCCCCTCCCCACTCAGACCACTAAGTCCTAGCAAACATATTGCTTGAGAAACAGTTTTTTGCTAAAAAAACATTTTTTTTTCTTTTTGTACATGATGCCATATATGTTATTTCATAGTTTTGATGTCTTCACTATTATTCTACAATGTAGAAAATAGTAAAATTAAGAAAAACCCTTGAATGAGTAGATGTTCTAAAACCTTTGACCGGTAGTGGACATGCTTGCAGGTCTTTGGGAGAGGAATTTGGAAATTCTACTGCACGGGAACTTAAATTCTACAGTCGTGGCCAACATTTTTGAGAATTACACAAATATACATTTTCACAAAGTCTGCTGCCTCAGTTTGTATGATGGCAATTTGCATATACTCCAGAATGTTATGAAGAGTGATCAGATGAATTGCAATTAATTGCAAAGTCCCTCTTTGCCATGTAAATGAACTGAATCCCCCCAAAACATTTCCACTGCATTTCAGCCCTGCAACAAAAGGACCAGCTGACATCATGTCAGTGATTCTCTCGTTGACACAGGTGTGAGTATTAACAAGGACAAGACTGGAGATCACTCTGTCATGCTGATTGAGTTCGAATAACAGACTGGAAGCTTCAAAAGGAGGGTGGTGCATCGAATCATTGTTCGTCCTCTGTCAGCCATGGTTACCTACAAGGAAACACGTGCCGTCATCATTGCTTTGCACAAAAAGGGCTTCACAGGCAAGGATATTGCTGCCAGTAAGATTGCACCTAAATCAACACTTTATCGGATCATTAAGAACTTCAAGGAGAGCGGTTCAATTGTTGTGAAGAAGGCTTCAGGGCACCCAAGAAAGTCCAGCAAGCGCCAGGACTGTCTCCTAAAGTTGATTCAACTGCGGGATCGGGACACCACTAGTACAGAGCTTTCTCAGGAATGGCAGCAGGCAGGTGTGAGTGCATCTGCACGCACAGTGAGGCAAAGACTTTTGGAGGATGGCCTGGTGTCAAGAAGGGCAGCAAAGAAGCCACTTCTCTCCAGGAAAAACATCAGGGACAGACTGATATTCTGCAAAAGGTACAGGGATTGGACTGCTGAGGACTGGGGTAAAGTCATTTCTCTGATGAATCAACTTTACGATTGTTTGGGGCATCCGGAAAAAAGATTGTCCGGAGAAGACAAGGTGAGCGCTACCATCCGTCCTGTGTCATGCCAACAGTAAAGCATCCTGAGACCATTCATGTGTGGGGTTGCTTCTCAGCCAAAGGAGTGGGCTCACTCACACTTTTGCCTATGAACACAGCCACGAATAAAGAATGGTACCAACACATCCTCCGAGAGCAACTTCCCCCAACCACCCAGGAACAGTTTGGTGACGAACAATGCCTTTTACCAGGATGATGGAGCACCTTGCCATAAGGCAAAAGTGATAACTAAGTGGCTCGGGGATCAAAACATCGATATTTTGGGTCCATGGCCAGGAAACTCCCCAGACCATCCCATTGAGAACTTGTGGTCAATCCCCAAGAGGCGGGTGGACAAACAAAAACCCACAAATTCTGACAAACTCCAAGCATTGATTATGTAAAAATGGGCTGCCATCAGTCAGGATATGGCCCAGAAGTTAATTGACAGCATGCCAGGGCGGATTGCAGAGGTCTTGAAAAAGAAGGGTCAACACTGCAAATATTGACTCTTTGCATCAACTTCATGTAATTGTCAATAAAAACCTTTGACACTTATGAAATGCTTGTAATTATACTTCAGTACTCCAAAGTAACATCTGACAAAAATATCTAAAGACACTGAAGCAGCAAACTTTGTGGAAATGAATATTTGTGTCATTCTCCAAACTTTTGGCCACGACTGTGTATTTATTTTATGATGAAATGGGTGTATGAATTATACGATTAACTTCCAATGTATCGTACAGTCTGTATGGAAATAATTTTACACAAAATATTCAAATAATTTGCAAAGATAATCATATAAATGACAAGATATATACATAGCTGTAATTGTTCACATGTATCCTACTTTATTATTGGAATAATGATGCAAAAACGAATTCACAATTGTACTTAAACACTTTCACTCACAAACTACCACCACACAATACAATTCGTTCCGTAACGAATAACAAATAAAAAGTCCTTTGATGAGTTTTAATAAAAGTATATCATATAAAGTGAAATAAAAGCAGCACAGAGGGATGCTAACAAAGCGTACTGATACTAAGACTGAGACTAACATCAAAATCCATTTTCAATTTAATCCCAGACAAAGCAATATACCCAGCCTTTCATTTGTCATGCTTTTACATAAACCGGAACACATTTCATTATGATTGATTATTCATTTCATGCTATTCCCATCACACTTGTTCAGAGAGGCACTGTCCTCTCTCTAGTTGTACTGTCTTATGTTCTGATAGTTCACTGATGATGAATCCTAGTCCTAGTGTGCAGACGCACAGAAGCTGTCATAGGGCAAGTCAATACAATACAACTCTACTTTAATCACAATTGAGAATTAAACAATGGTGGTTATGCTTCGGACCCATGCTCAAATGTTCCTCTTATGCCCCAGACACACAGTGGAATATTTTGTTTATTTTTAATTAACTTCGACTAGTCTGTTTTTGAAAGACACATCCTCCACTAGTCTCGGCATGCATTTTGATCTGTCCTCCTGTGATCTGCTGCTGTGCCTTGCTGCCGGTGAGGGAAAGGGCTGGGCTCCGGGGCTTCGGTGCTCCAGACAGTACTGCTGCTGTGCCTTGCTGCCGGTGAGGGAAAGGGCTGGACTCCGGGGCTTCGGTGCTGCGTACAATGGGGTGTGACCCTGGTGTTGGGAAGAAGCCGTGTCTGGCACTATAGCGGCCTGATTCACAACACCAGCTGTCCCGCCCCACCAGAAGTCAGAGCTGGCTAGAGCTGTTCCTCCTGAGGCCCTCCTGAGGCCCTGTATCCTCCTGGGTGGATCCTACACCTCTCAGGGGCTGATCCAGAGAGAATCTGGAAGTCAGATAAAAACAACAGCATCATTATTTATTCATCAATATTACAGTTATTATTACAGTAAACACTCATTCCTATTCAGTGCCATTCAGTTTATTTTTATTTATTTATTTCACCTTTATTTAACCAGGTAGGCCAGTTGAGAACAAGTTCTCATTTACAACTGCGACCTGGCCAAGATAAAGCAAAGCAGTGCGACAAAAACAACAACACAGAGTTACACATAAACAAACGTACAGTCAATAACACAATAGAAAAATCCATGTACAGTGTATGCAGATGTAATAAGATTAGGGAGGTAAGGCAATAAATAGGCCATAGTGGCAAAATAATTACAATAAAGTTTAGGTTAGAATGTATCACCACTTTAATAAACTGCTAACATGGCTACAAATGCAATGTCTAAACAATAAATACTTATCAAAATCTAGAGTGTAGTATTGGGTGTGAGTAGGTTCAGGTAAATTAGGGGCAGCCTTCAGATGTGGCAGATACTGTAGCAACATGCAGAGTGGAGCAGAGTTGACTATTTTAGAGGAAGTGTATTGAGGTCAAGGCAGAGATAGATGGAGCAGAGAATAACTGAGGACCAGGCCTGTAGTTCCCCATCCACCTCTGTTTACACTGGGATTGGGATGGGGTGGACAAGTACAATTATTGGGAGGGAGAGGTTGCATATAATGTGCAAATGTCCATTTATTTAGAGTGAAGTTTAGAAATCCAACTAGAGACGTTTGACTAAGTTAAAGAGACACTCCGGCTATTTTGGAACTATTCCTGTTGAAAAACAATATTCCACGTAGAAATACAGTAATGTACACACACACACACACACACACACACACACACACACACACACACACACACACACACACACACACACACACACACACACACATGTTTTTTTGGAGCAAAATGTTGTTTTTTCGACACGACTGAAAACTTGAAGGAGTTAGTCTGATGGTGCCCTCTGATGTCATCGGCCTCCCCACTTGTGTCTTGTGTGGGGGAACAATAGAGGAGTAATAGAGAACAGATGAGAACCCCCCCCCCCCCCACTTGTGCCATGTCATGATACCTGGACCACATATTGAGATGTACCTTTTGTAAAGTTAGTCAGGTGATAAATGAGGGTAAAAGGAGAATGGAGTGCCACTTTAACGATGAGGGAGGTTATGCTACACAGGAAATGAGTGAGGGACATCATCCAACAACGCAGCAGACCCATTACAGAGAGATTTGGATAAGCTTTTTTGTCTGTGCTAATTTAATGATTCCCAGAGGACGATCTGACTAACTGGCCTGGTTGTTATGAGGAGACAGAGATGGAGAGAGAGAGAGACGGAGACAGAGAGAGACGGGAGCGTACTGGAGAGGGAAAACATCGAGTGAATCATAGCTCCACCATCTCAGCCAACTGTGTTAAAGGAGCTAAGCCTCTGCAGTCTGTCTGGCACCACCTGTGTGACAGAGGTCAGAAAGAGGACAGCGGTGCTGAGGCCATACTTAACTGGAACTTCCAAGGTGGAGCCAGAGCAGTAAAACAATGGCTCTTATTGGCTGCTGCCTCAGTGACTGTGGATAAAGACTGAGGCTATGTCCCAAATGGCACCCTATGTAGTAGTTCTCATACGGCTCTGGTCAAAAGTAGTGCGATATATAGGGCTTAGGGTGCCATTTGGGATGCAGCTTGGGCAGATCGAGGGGACATCTTAAAAGGGCAAAGTGACCACAGTGATTAACATATTGTTGCTCTGACTTCAATTCCATCCCACCATACAACTTAATCTCTTCTTGATAGACAGGCACAAACCATCAACAGAAACATTCCACGTTCCTCCTCAATGGATGCCATTTTGTGAAAACATGGTTGACATATTAATATGAAACTCATTCTAAAAGCCATCAAAATACACTTTAAGTTGTAAGTGAGAAGAGCATATTAACGGTGTCACAGAGAGAGAGAGAGAGAGAGAGAGAGAGAGAGAGAGAGAGAGAGAGAGAGAGAGAGAGAGAGAGATATACCGGTAGGTAGCTGCATTTGAAGCTGCCACGGTTTGGGGGGCCAAACACCTTTACCACTGTTAGCTGTAATGCGACTCTATTAATCTGCAGTTTGTCCTCTCCCCTGGACATATTCCATCACTGGAGGGTCAAGTCCAGCTAATTCCTCCACAGTTGAACATGCCACACAGCATAATATCCCAGCAATACCTTTCTGCCCAATCCTGTTCTATCCGCTCTGTTGCCCTTTCTGGGTTAATCTAATTGCGACAAAGCCCACATAAGGGCTTTTGTGCCAAGAACTTCTTTATGGTTTAAAATTAAACGGCTTGGGCGCCCAGTTTTTGGACGGCAGCCAGTGTCCTTCAGACAAAGAATGTCACTGTGCTTAATAGGCAGAAAAGCTCTCCCGTCCCGAAAAAAAGCAGCCACCACACGCCTCAGTACTGCGCATGTCTGCTCCCACTACTTTCTGCCAGGGCAACAATGAGAGCAGTTACATCTGAACTGCACCATAGTGTGAGAGGTGCTTTTGGACAGGCCTGTTAACAGACACACTTCCATTTCTGTACAGACAAGTTAAAGACAGATATTTTTTGGGGGGGTACTTAATGACCTGATTTAGATTTTCTCAAGTTCTGGAAGTTGCCAGAATTGACCATAGTTTCTAGTAGCTCTGGTCCAGAGCGTTAAGTCCAGCTGGCTGAAGGCTCAACATCAGAAAGCTGCACTTAATGCCCTGGACCAGAGCTAAGGTTCCAGCTGAGAACAAAGAAGAGTACTTCTTCCAGTAATTCTCATATAAAATATGATAATCTCCCAAACAGCCAAGCCAAGCATCATTTCACACACAAGGGGCCACCAGACACAAGCTATGTCACTATTTCTGACACCTCCACATTGTCTGAACAAATCTATTTCCTTTTCATCAGATCTCTATGTAATCTACATTCAGTGATGTCATGTCCTTTGTGCTGTGCTGTATTCCATTCTGTGGATTCCATGATTGGATTCCATTCTGGGGAAGTCCCGTCGGCACAGCAACATGCCTCCTTGACATTTCCGTCGGATAGTTCCGGAATCATTTTGCGTATCCCCCATTCATTACAATATTTGCTTAGCAGAAACCCTTGAAATGATGAATAAACCTCTCACTGTTCCAATGTGGTTGTATGCACCTGCATTCCCCTTGGAGAAATTCAGGATCAATACATTCTCAAGTCGAAGATGCTTATCCTACTCACAAGCTAAGAAAATTGTTTTACAGAACCCATAATGATATACTGTAGTGTGGCACAGTACCAGTACAAGTGTCCATGTGTAACAGCTAAACCAGTCAT
This sequence comes from Salvelinus fontinalis, assembly GCF_029448725.1. NCBI lineage: Eukaryota > Metazoa > Chordata > Actinopteri > Salmoniformes > Salmonidae > Salvelinus > Salvelinus fontinalis. Next base: position 20,450 of record NW_026600514.1, read on the forward strand.
TTAAGGTAAAAAATATAGAAATAAAAATAATGCCAATTCAAGCAAAAAAATAGGAGACCTTCCTTGGAGTGAAGACCCTTTGACAAGCAATTAAGGACTTGTTCGTTGTCTTGCTTGGGCTATGTCCTAAACGCAGGCATTAGTTAGCATTAATAGCTTCTCACGGTAATTAAAACTCCCTTCTAAATGATCCTGGTGCCCGACCAGACAGTGCAGTATGTCCCCTGTGTCTCCAGACAAGCCCAGCCTACCCCACCCACCCTCCCACTTCGGGCCACATTTCCCTCCCTCTGGCCTGGCTTTGTGCTGATGGACGAGCCCATCCCTCACGGTCCTCCCAGACAGCTGTGCTTAGCCTGCAGAATGGAGAGAGAGACTTTGGGACTTTGCTTACTGGATGAAAGCAAGCATTTGTTTCCTAATGGAACCTTCAGCCCTCCCGGAAGATCAATTATATTCTGTAGACCCAGAAATAAGACATTGGCATCATCACCATCTTGGTAATTGATCTCTTTCTGAGGGCTTGGCATCCCTGGCTGTGTCTGTTTATTTTTGTTTTTGCACAGACTGGCTGATGTGTGATACAGTGTTCAGGTAATAGGGGACATGTCGATGGTACTGTATCTAATAATATTTGCAAATCTGTAAGATTGCACAGTTAGTATCGAATTCTATGAATGTGGAAATTCCCCTCACTGATAATATCACCTGTATTATGGGAAATGCATCATCCTAATCCATCTGAAATGGTTTTCCCTTTCCTATGCATTTCCATTTCCAAATACTAGGAGAAAAAGCCCAAGCAAATTCAACAGAAACTTGTTTTGGCATGCTAGATGGAAGGGGAAATATCGACTGCAATTTCTGAGAAGACGTACAGACAGACTGACAGACAGACAGGTCTTATCATGGCTGCAGCAGCTGTCAGGAACAGCCCAGGTGACAGAAAGGCATCATCTCATCAGCCTTCCCACAGCCTGTCAATCCTGCACAATGGACTGATTGACATATCCCTTATATACACCACTACAGCAACCTTCCCACAGCCTGTCAATCCTGCAGAATAGACTGATTGACAAATCCCTTACTGTATATATGGCAACCTTCCTATAAGCCTGCCTTAAAACAACACTATTTCAGTATGAGAGTATATTTCTTTCCTTCCATAACGCGACATCGGAAAGATGAACATTTTCTTTCATGCTTCACTCCTAAACTGAAAATGAAGTGAAATGAGAGAGAGAGAGAGAGACAGACAGACAGACAGACAGACAGACAGACAGACAGACAGACAGACAGACAGACAGACAGACAGACAGACAGACAGACAGACAGACAGACAGACAGACAGACAGACAGACAGACAGACAGACAGACAGACAGACAGACAGACAGACAGACAGACAGACAGACAGACAGACAGACAGACAGACAGACAGACAGACAGACAGACAGACAGACAGACAGACAGACAGACAGACAGACAGACAGACAGACAGACAGACAGACAGACAGACAGACAGACAGACAGACAGACAGACAGACAGACAGACAGACAGACAGACAGACAGACAGAGAGAGAGAGAGAGAGAGAGAGAGAGAGAGAGAGAGAGAGAGAGAGAGAGAGAGAGAGAGAGAGAGAGAGAGAGAGAGAGAGAGAGAGAGAGAGAGAGAGAGAGAGAGAAGAAGGAAGTATATGTAATGAGAGTGTTTACGGGAGGTTCCTGTCCATCGGTGGAAGGCAGTCTGCTCATTAAGCTATAGAGAGAACAGAGAAGGCAGTCTGCTCATTAAACTATAGGTAGAACAGAGAAGGCAGTCTGCTCATTAAGCTATAGGGAGAACAGAGAAGGCAGTCTGCTCATTAAGCTATAGAGAGAACAGAGAAGGCAGTCTGCTCATTAAACTATAGTGAGAACAGAGAAGGCAGTCTGCTCATTAAGCTATAGAGAGAACAGAGAAGGCAGTCTGCTCATTAAACTATAGTGAGAACAGAGAAGGCAGTCTGCTCATTAAACTATAGTGAGAACAGAGAAGGCAGTCTGCTCATTAAACTATAGGTAGAACAGAGAAGGCAGTCTGCTCATTAAACTATAGTGAGAACAGAGAAGGCAGTCTGCTCATTAATCTATAGGTAGAACAGAGAAGGCAGTCTGCTCATTAAACTATAGTGAGAACAGAGAAGGCAGTCTGCTCATTAATCTATAGGTAGAACAGAGAAGGCAGTCTGCTCATTAAGCTATAGAGAGAACAGAGAAGGCAGTCTGCTCATTAAACTATAGGTAGAACAGAGAAGGCAGTCTGCTCATTAAGCTATAGTGAGAACAGAGAAGGCAGTCTGCTCATTATTCTATAGGGAGAACAGAGAAGGCAGTCTGCTCATTAAACTATAGGTAGAACAGAGAAGGCAGTCTGCTCATTAAGCTATAGGTAGAACAGAGAAGGCAGTCTGCTCATTAATCTATAGTGAGAACAGAGAAGGCCGTCTGCTCATTATTCTATAGGGAGAACAGAGAAGGCAGTCTGCTCATTAATCTATAGTGAGAACAGAGAAGGCAGTCTGCTCATTAATCTATAGTGAGAACAGAGAAGGCAGTCTGCTCATTAAACTATAGGTAGAACAGAGAAGGCAGTCTGCTCATTAAGCTATAGGTAGAACAGAGAAGGCAGTCTGCTCATTAAGCTATAGGGAGAACAGAGAAGGCAGTCTGCTCATTAATCTATAGTGAGAACAGAGAAGGCAGTCTGCTCATTAATCTATAGGGAGAAGTGTGTGTGATGATCGAGCCACTGGTCTGGATCTTTCTGCATGGATTCATTAGTTTCTCTGTGGGACACACACACTTCTGATGATATTGTGGTTCCCAGACCACAAAACACACTGTGACAGACAGTCCTCTCTGGAACTCTGTCCTCCATCCCTCTCCTGTCCCTCATTCCTCTCTGACAAGATATCATTATGGACCGATTTTATACATATCTAATATACTCCATTGGCATCTGTAACATGCCAGGCAACATCCCAACAGGCAGTAGCATTGAACAGTAAAAGGAGCCTGCTTTGTGCTACAGCTGCAGAGGGTGTTGGATGTATGTACACGGCTGCCTGCTACTCGACTGTGATGGTATTTCACGGAGTGTTTGGCAGGCGTGGCACTGCAGCATTGCTGAAGGAAACAGCTGTTCTCCACAGACAGACAGACAGACAGACAGAATAACAGACAGACAGAATAACAGACAGACAGACCCCTAAGCCACTATGGCTTTATAGGAGTAGAAGTAAACAGGCCAGTTCATGTGGTTAATAGATGGTAGTAGTGGTAAACAGTGGAAGACAGGCCAGTTCATGTGGTTAATAGATGGTAGTAGTGGTAAACAGTGGAAGACAGGCCAGTTCATGTGGTTAATAGATGGTAGTAGTGGTAAACAGGGGAAGACAGGCCAGTTCATGTGGTTAATAGATGGTAGTAGTGGTAAACAGTGGAAGACAGGCCAGTTCATGTAGATGGTAGTAGTGGTAAACAGTGGAAGACAGGCCAGTTCATGTGGTTAATAGATGGTAGTAGTGGTAAACAGTGGAAGACAGGCCAGTTCATGTAGATGGTAGTAGTGGTAAAAAGTGGAAGACAGGCCAGTTCATGTGGTTAATAGATGGTAGTAGTGGTAAACAGTGGAAGACAGGCCAGTTCATGTGGTTAATAGATGGTAGTAGTGGTAAAAAGTGGAAGACAGGCCAGTTCATGTGGTTAATAGATGGTAGTAGTGGTAAACAGTGGAAGACAGGCCAGTTCATGTGGTTAATAGATGGTAGTAGTGGTAAACAGTGGAAGACAGGCCAGTTCATGTGGTTAATAGATGGTAGTAGTGGTAAACAGTGGAAGACAGGCCAGTTCATGTAGATGGTAGTAGTGGTAAACAGTGGAAGACAGGCCAGTTCATGTGGTTAATAGATGGTAGTAGTGGTAAACAGTGGAAGACAGGCCAGTTCATGTAGATGGTAGTAGTGGTAAAAAGTGGAAGACAGGCCAGTTCATGTGGTTAATAGATGGTAGTAGTGGTAAACAGTGGAAGACAGGCCAGTTCATGTGGTTAATAGATGGTAGTAGTGGTAAACAGTGGAAGACAGGCCAGTTCATGTAGATGGTAGTAGTGGTAAACAGTGGAAGACAGGCAAGTTCATGTGGTTAATAGATGGTAGTAGTGGTAAACAGTGGAAGACAGGCCAGTTCATGTGGTTAATAGATGGTAGTAGTGGTAAACAGTGGAAGACAGGCCAGTTCATGTGGTTAATAGATGGTAGTAGTGGTAAACAGTGGAAGACAGGCAAGTTCATGTGGTTAATAGATGGTAGTAGTGGTAAACAGTGGAAGACAGGCCAGTTCATGTGGTTAATAGATGGTAGTAGTGGTAAACAGTGGAAGACAGGCCAGTTCATGTGGTTAATAGATGGTAGTAGTGGTAAAAAGTGGAAGACAGGCCAGTTCATGTGGTTAATAGATGGTAGTAGTGGTAAACAGCGGAAGACAGGCCAGTTCATGTGGTTAATAGATGGTAGTAGTGGTAAACAGCGGAAGACAGGCCAGTTCATGTGGTTAATAGATGGTAGTAGTGGTAAACAGCGGAAGACAGGCCAGTTCATGTGGTTAATAGATGGTAGTAGTGGTAAACAGTGGAAGACAGGCCAGTTCATGTAGATGGTAGTAGTGGTAAACAGTGGAAGACAGGCCAGTTCATGTGGTTAATAGATGGTAGTAGTGGTAAACAGCGGAAGACAGGCCAGTTCATGTGGTTAATAGATGGTAGTAGTGGTAAACAGTGGAAGACAGGCCAGTTCATGTGGTTAATAGATGGTAGTAGTGGTAAACAGTGGAAGACAGGCCAGTTCATGTGGTTAATAGATGGTAGTAGTGGTAAACAGTGGAAGACAGGCCAGTTCATGTGGTTAATAGATGGTAGTAGTGGTAAAAAGTGGAAGACAGGCCAGTTCATGTGGTTAATAGATGGTAGTAGTGGTAAACAGTGGAAGACAGGCCAGTTCATGTGGTTAATAGATGGTAGTAGTGGTAAACAGTGGAAGACAGGCCAGTTCATGTAGATGGTAGTAGTGGTAAACAGTGGAAGACAGGCCAGTTCATGTGGTTAATAGATGGTAGTAGTGGTAAACAGTGGAAGACAGGCCAGTTCATGTAGATGGTAGTAGTGGTAAACAGTGGAAGACAGGCCAGTTCATGTGGTTAATAGATGGTAGTAGTGGTAAACAGTGGAAGACAGGCCAGTTCATGTGGTTAATAGATGGTAGTAGTGGTAAACAGTGGAAGACAGGCCAGTTCATGTGGTTAATAGATGGTAGTAGTGGTAAACAGTGGAAGACAGGCCAGTTCATGTAGATGGTAGTAGTGGTAAACAGTGGAAGACAGGCCAGTTCATGTGGTTAATAGATGGTAGTAGTGGTAAACAGTGGAAGACAGGCCAGTTCATGTAGATGGTAGTAGTGGTAAACAGTGGAAGACAGGCCAGTTCATGTGGTTAATAGATGGTAGTAGTGGTAAACAGTGGAAGACAGGCCAGTTCATGTAGATGGTAGTAGTGGTAAACAGTGGAAGACAGGCCAGTTCATGTGGTTAATAGATGGTAGTAGTGGTAACAGTGGAAGACAGGCCAGTTCATGTGGTTAATAGATGGTAGTAGTGGTAACAGTGGAAGACAGGCCAGTTCATGTGGTTAATAGATGGTAGTAGTGGTAACAGTGGAAGACAGGCCAGTTCATGTGGTTAATAGATGGTAGTAGTGGTAAACAGTGGAAGACAGGCCAGTTCATGTGGTTAATAGATGGTAGTAGTGGTAAACAGTGGAAGACAGGCCAGTTCATGTGGTTAATAGATGGTAGTAGTGGTAAACAGTGGAAGACAGGCCAGTTCATGTGGTTAATAGACAGATGCTAGTAGGGGTAAACAGTGTGTCTAGACAGACTAAAGCACAAGGCCATTACATGTCAATGATTGAAGTAGTACACACTGCTAATAGTATTCAGTGAGGTTGAAGGTGACTTAAATGTTATGTCTGCGTCCCACAAGACACCATATTCCCACTATAATGCTACGGTCTGCACTGAACTCAAAAACAGCATAATTTCTTATCAAATAACCAACAAGTAAAAGCCATTGATCAGAGCCTGTACTATTGACCTCAGGACAGATACTGTATATGTTAATACCTGGTGCCTTGACTAAAACTGGAAGGATGAATGTCATTACAGGATATCAAGAGAGTAAATGAACATGTGACTTCTCTCTTCCTGCAACACCATCCTCCTCCCCCCAGCTAGCTGTGCTATATATTTCTCTGTGTATCTCTCCTAAATTGAGACGTCATTAATAAAATGGAAAGCCGATGGTAATGCATTACTAATACCATTAAAGGATTGCTTTTCTTAGTTCCTTTTACGTCAACTTGGTACCCTTCTGCTGTCTGAAAAGCAGGTCCTTTTCCCTCCCTTCTAAAATAATTGAATCCACGCGGCCACCTTCAGGCTAAACTGTGAAAGTAGTTAGAGTCATTTCTTGGTCACATTAACATCATGATCAGATCTGTAATGAAGCAGAATATGCCCTTTGCCTTATTGGGGAATGTGAGGATGTGCTCTTGTTATATTTGCCACAGTATCAGAACAACACAAGGGAGAGGAATTAACATTAGACCATTATAACCAAATATTATCATTGTGGACCCCAGGAAGAGTAGCTACTACTTCTGCAAAAGCTAACGGGGATCCAAATAAACAAATAAATAAACAAATATCAGTTATATTGAACATCTTCAATGTTTTACATAACAGGGTCGGCACTTTTCACATGACATAAATGAATGTGCAACACAATGACATAAAATCCCATTTCGTACCGGTACCGATGGAATAAATGGAACTGGACAGCATATTGCACATATCATTATTTCAGTCAGAACTGATGTATTATGGGAAATCAATATGAATCTATAATAACTACAGCACAAAATCAAAGAATGACTGTAACGGTCCTGACCAGTTTTATGTTGTTTTTGTATGTGTAATTGGTCAGGGCGTTAGTTTTGGGTGGGCAGTCTATGTTATCTGTTTCTATGTTGGTTTTGGTTGCCTGGTATGGCTCTTAATTAGAGGCAGGTGTTTTGTGTTCTCCTCTAATTAAGAGTCATATTTAGGTAGGGTGTTCTCACTGTTTGTTTGTGGGTGATTGTCTCCTGTGTCGTTGCATGGATTTACCATACGGGACTGTTTGGCTGTTCGTTTTCGTTTCGATGTCGTCTGTTTCCTGTCCGTGAGTTTACGTGTAGTTATGTAAGTTTATGTTCAGGTTTCGTTGACTTCGTTTTCTTGTTTTGTAAAGTTGAAAGTGTTTTGTTTTTCATGTTGCCATCATCATCGTGTTAAATAAAAAGATGGCTTATTTCCCTGAAGCTGCATTTTGGTCTGATGATCCTTCTCTCCTCTCCTCGTCTGAGGATGAGGAGAGCGACAGCCGTTACAGAATCACCCACCAAACTAAGACCAAGCGGCAAGGGAATGCTCTACAGAGCAACAAGGACTCCTGGACTTGGGAGGAGATCCTGGACGGTAGAGGACCTTGGGCTCAGCCAGGGGAATATCGCCGTCCCAAGGAGGAGCTGGAAGCAGCGAAGGCTGAGAGGCGCTGGTATGAGGAGGCAGCGCGACGTCGCGGTTGGGAGCCCGTGAGTCAGACCAAAAAATTTCTTGGGGGGGGGGGCACACGAGGAGTGTGGCAAAGCCGGGTAGGATACCCGAGCCAACTCCCCGTGCTTACCGTGGAGGTAGAGGGCGTCGTACTGGTAAGACACCGTGTTATGCGGTAAAGCGCACGGTGTCCCCAGTACGCGTGCTTAGCCCAGTGCGGGCTATTCCACCTTGCCGCACTGGGAGGGCTAGGTTGGGCATCGAGCCGGATGTCATGAAGCCGGCCCAACGTATCTGGCCTCCAGTACGTCTCCTCGGGCCGGCGTACATGGCACCAGCCTTACAGGTGGTGTCCCCGGTTCGCCTGCATAGCCCAGTGCGGGCTATTCCACCTCGCCGCACTGGCAGGGCTACGGGGACCATTCAACCTGGTAGGGTTGGGGAGGCTCGGTGCTCAAGAGCACGTGTCCTCCTTCACGGTCCGGTAGACCCGGTGCCACCTCCATGTACCAGTCCTCCGGTGGCAGCCCCCCGTACCAGGCTGTCTCTCCGGGTTCTCTCTCCAGCTGTTTCCTCCTCTCCAGCGCAGCCAGTGCCTAGACCACGCACCAGGCTGTCTCTCCTTCTCCTCCCTACAGAGCCATCCGTCTCCCCAGCGCCATCTGAGCCATCCGTCTCCCCAGCGCCATCTGAGCCATCCGTCTCCCCAGCGCCATCTGAGCCATCCGTCTCCCCAGCGCCGTCTGAGCCATCCGTCTGCCAGGAGCCTGCAAAGCCGCCCGTCTGCCATGAGCCTGCAAAGCCGCCCGTCTGCCATGAGCCTACAGAGCCATCCGCCAGACAGGAGCCGCTAGAGCCGTCAGCCAGACAGGAGCCGCTAGAGCCGCCCGCCAGACAGGATCTGCCAGAGCCGCCAACCAGACAGGATCTGCCAGAGCCGCCAACCAGACAGGATCTGCCAGAGCCGCCAACCAGACAGGATCTGCCAGAGCCGCCAGCGAGCCATGAGCAGCCAGAGCCGTCAGAGAGCCATGAGCAGCCAGAGCCGTCAGAGAACCATGAGCAGCCAGAGCCGTCAGAGAGCCATGAGCAGCCAGAGCCGTCAGAGAGCCATGAGCAGCCAGAGCCATCAGAGAGCCATGAGCAGCCAGAGCCGTCAGCCTGCCATGAGCGTCGAGAGCCGTCAGCCTGCCATGAGCGTCGAGAGCCGTCAGCCTGCCATGAGCGTCGAGAGCCGTCAGCCTGCCATGAGCGTCGAGAGCCGTCAGCCTGCCATGAGCGTCGAGAGCCGTCAGCCTGCCATGAGCGTAGAGAGCCGTCAGCCTGCATAGACCTGCCAGAGTCCCTCAGCCAGGATCTGCCAGAGTTTATCAGCCGGGACCTGCCCCTTGTCCCGGTGTTGCCCCTTGTCCCGGTGCTGCCCCTTGTCCCGGTGCTGCCCCTTGTCCCGGTGCTGCCCCTTGTCCCGGTGCTGCCCCTTGTCCCGGTGCTGCCCCTTGTCCCGGTGCTGCCCCTTATCCTGGTGCTGCCCCTTGTCCCGGTGCTGCCTCTTGTCCCGGTGCTGCCCCTTGTCCCGGTGCTGCCCTTTGTCCCGGTGCTGCCCCTTCTCCTGGTGCTGGCTGTTTATTTAGGGGATGTGAGTTTTAGGGTGGGCATTGGGAGGGGAAGACAAAAACGGGGAGTGACTATGGTGGTGTGGGGACAGCGTCCAGAGCCGGAGCCACCACCGTGGTCAACTGCCCACCCAGACCCTCCCCTGGACTTTGTGCTGGTGCGCCCGGAGTTCGCACCTTGAGGGGGGGGTTATGTAACGGTCCTGACCAGTTTTATGTTGTTTTTGTATGTGTAATTGGTCAGGGCGTTAGTTTTGGGTGGGCAGTCTATGTTATCTGTTTCTATGTTGGTTTTGGTTGCCTGGTATGGCTCTTAATTAGAGGCAGGTGTTTTGTGTTCTCCTCTAATTAAGAGTCATATTTAGGTAGGGTGTTCTCACTGTTTGTTTGTGGGTGATTGTCTCCTGTGTCGTTGCATGGATTTACCATACGGGACTGTTTGGCTGTTCGTTTTCGTTTCGATGTCGTCTGTTTCCTGTCCGTGAGTTTACGTGTAGTTATGTAAGTTTATGTTCAGGTTTCGTTGACTTCGTTTTCTTGTTTTGTAAAGTTGAAAGTGTTTTGTTTTTCGTGTTGCCATCATCATCGTGTTAAATAAAAAGATGGCTTATTTCCCTGAAGCTGCATTTTGGTCTGATGATCCTTCTCTCCTCTCCTCGTCTGAGGATGAGGAGAGCGACAGCCGTTACAATGACTATATGGTGTATGTATGAACTCCACAAAGATACACTGTCCCATGTCGACACATGCCTGGGTTTCACTGTATTTGATAACCAATTATGCCTTTGTACATCTAGTTAAAAATATCTATGTGGATTCTGGACATGATACAATGCTTTCCCCCCAGGGCTATAAAGTGCTGTTTGGTTTATTTCACCAGTTAAACTTGAATATAGGAGCGCTGCCAACCCACTGAGGGAATTAAGCAGAGTGAAATGCAGAGTGGTGCTGCTGAATGGGCAGATTGGCAGGCCTACCCTTCTACTCTACTCTAACAAGTCCACACAATGAAGACAGGAGCAGCCCCATTACCCGCCGAGCTACAGTGGAGAGACAGGGAGGCAGGGGCTGAAGATGAAAGACATTTTCAGAAGCCCATCCACAGTCTATTATTGGCCACTTGTAATTGATCCCTATACCAGTCAAGCCTTCTCACAATAGTGATTTTCAACATAGGCCTACTAATGGCTACTCATAATGATGTGAAGTTGTTATCATGAAATATGTTTCTGTAGGTTATGATCTTGAATATTGTTTCTCCCCTTTCACAGAAGTATAACTTTGTCTGTGGGAAAAAGTAGAAAATGGATATGTCTATCTACATTTTAATGGTACAGGATACATCTATCTACATTGTAATGGTATAGGATACATCTATCTACATTGTAATGGTATAGGATACATCTATCTACATTGTAATGGTATAGGATTCATCTATCTACATTGTAATGGTACAGGATACATCTATCTACATTGTAATGGTATAGGATACATCTATCTACATTTTAACGGTATAGGTTACATCTATCTACATTTTAATGGTATAGGATACATCTATCTACATTGTAATGGTATAGGATACATCTATCTACATTTTAACGGTATAGGATACATCTATCTACATTTTAACGGTATAGGATACATCTATCTACATTCGTAACGGTATAGGATACATCTATGTACATTTTAATGGTACAGGATACATCTATCTACATTTTAACGGTATAGGATCATTCTATGTACATTTTAATGGTACAGGATACATCTATCTACATTTTAACGGTATAAGATCATTCTATCTACATTTTAACGGTATAGGATACATCTATCTACATTTTAACGGTATAGGTTACATCTATGTACATTTTAATGGTACAGGATACATCTATCTACATTGTAATGGTATAGGATACATCTATCTACATTTTAATGGTACAGGATACATCTATCTACATTTTAATTGTACAGGATACATCTATCTACATTTTAGTATTTTGAATTTGACTCCATCCTTCTATTTCGACTACAAATTAGTTTTAGCTGTAGTACACTTCACCAGCACACAGTGCTGTTTGGGAGAGAGGATATTTTATTTCCAATAAATGTTTTTTTCTATAGGTTGTTGTGTCGGTCATCAGTCGTGTTAAGCGACTCCAGTTTAAAAAGGAAAGGCTGAAATAAATGCAGTAGATAACAGGGGAAGGGAAATGACCTTGACTTGATTGGCATCAAATTGTTGTCACTTTTGATCTTCTTCTCACATACATTACAGTAAAAGGGTCGGTTCACTAGTACGCAGCAATCAATCTGGTTCTTTACATTGATTCAAGTAGGTTTGTCTTTAAAATATATATAGATATTTTGCTTTGAAATGTAGGTATGATAAAGTAGCTCTTTATAGCAAGTTTTATAGCAAAATGTCATGAATTTAAATAATTACTATTGGGATGAAAAATTCATAACGAATGTTACACACTTCTCTGCAACATTATCTCTGAATACATTTGTATGAAAAAAGGATGTATTCTGGAACTTTTTATTTAGCTGCTACATTTTGCTTAAACTCCAAACCCATAGACATAATAAATTACTACCATACATTTCATGAAGCAGAAGGCATAGAGGGTAATTTACTGTAGGATTGACTTGCTATGCGTTCTCATTAGTAAGGGAAAGAAGTCACCTCACTTTTAATGCAAATTCATACAGATCCATAATGGCCATAGACATAGAGTTCTATAGTGAGAACAGCAGAGATGTTAGAAAGATGACAAACCTCTGACGCCACGTCAGTCCTCCTGGCTTTGAGAGAGACATCAGGACAGCATATCATTCAGTGGTGATGAAAGCCCTGCAGCCTGTAAAAAGAAGACAGATATTTTTGTCATGTGCATAAACATCTCGGTTCTGTTGTGTGAAGGCATCACTGTTAACAAACACACACGCACTCATGTACACGTACAGTACACTTACGAACTTACGAACATGCACGCACACACACACACACACACACACACACACAGACAGACAGACAGACAGACAGACAGACAGACAGACAGACAGACAGACAGACAGACAGACAGACAGACAGACAGACAGACAGACAGACAGACAGACAGACACTTAAACCTGAAACCTGAATGTATTCATTGTACTCAACCTCTTACGTATCAGTTTTAATCAAACTGAGACATAGAAAACAGTCAATACTGATCTAACATATCTAGTAGTATTGTTCTAAAGCAGCAGTCTACCCTTCCTCTCTTTTAGACAGTGGAGGGAGGTGAGGACACAGTGAGGCCTCTCAGTGCCTCTCCTCTCCCAGGCAGGCAGGCAGACAGGCAGGCAGGCAGGCAGGCAGGCAGGCAGGCAGGCAGGCAGGCAGGCAGTAGACAGGCCTGGCTACGCTGCCTGGCTGATAATAGGGTCATTAATCATGCGTTCACAGACTGCTCTCTATCAGACGTAAGTCCTATGATTATGGCCATTGATTGGAGTGAAATAGTCCTCTGCTGCTGCTACTGCTGCTGCTTGGACCAATCTAGTCCAGGCTTGTTGGGGCGTGATTGTTTATTAGTTGACTCATTGATTAAAGGATGAAAGCTAACAAAATGGAGTTTGAATGATCTCCCTCTCATTAATATGTGTAGTAGATGAATGGCTCTGTGGTTCAGTAGGTCCATAGGACATATAGTATAGTATACTATAGTAGTATACCGTAGTATAGTGCTGTGTAGTATAGTATAGTGTGGTATAGTGTGGCATAGTATAGTGTGGTATAGTGTAGTATAGTGTAGTATAGCATGGTTTCCCAAACTCGGTACTGGGGCCCCCTTGGGTGCACATTGTCGGTTTTGCCCAGGCACTACACAGCTGATTCAAATAACCAACTCATCATCCAGCTTGGATTATTTGAATCAGCTGTTGCAGTGCTGGGGGGGAAAACGACAATGTTCATCCCCCAGGGAGGGCCCCAGGACAGGGTATGGGAAACCCTGTAGTATAGTATAGTATAGTATAGTATAGTATAGTATAGTATAGTGTAGTGTAGTGTAGTGTAGTGTGGTATATATAGTATAGTATAGTATAGTCAACATGGCTCTACTCCCTCAAGGAGTAATATGTTTTATCATTTTAAATGTTTCACAAATTTACATGGGAGGTCCATTCTCCCCTTTCTACTGTCCTAGATTATGTTAATAACCAGCTCATAATCAGCTAGGGAATTGCTACATATTTACAATTAAATGTATCACATATAAAGTACAGGTATTAGATAAATATTCATTGTTGAACTTGGATTCAATAAGGAAATATAAACAAGGTGTATTGAAGGAATTATAGACACAATTCACAAGCTGTATTCACCTCATTATTCACTGAAATATAGGCGGGTCTGACTTCCGGTTAAGCATTTTGGGCCAATAGTTCGCCGCTAGCTAGCTATTGCTTCTCACAACTTTCCAAACATGGATTCACGCAAAACAGGCATTACTCTCAGTAGCAACGACTTATTTATACAGTCCTATGTAATGACAGCCAGACAAATCCTGTATAGTGTCTGTTTCCCTTCACCTGATTAAATGTGACAGTAATGACAGTTGGAGTTAAATTCAATCCCCGTCTATTCTCAACGCTCCCTCATTGTCTGTCAAACCATATGCTGCTGGACAAACAATGATTTTACATAGAACACCCTAACCTGAAAATACACAACAGAGAAGAACACACATAACACGCTTTAAAAAATAAGGAGGATACAGAATTAGGGCAGTCTAAGACATGGATTGAAATAGAAACGTCACAAAGCTCCCGGGTCCAGTCAAAATGGCTTCCGTCTCTGTGTGCTCCACTAATGAAAGGATATAGCTGTGTGGACACTGAGCACCTGTGATGGTTCGTCTGGTTTTACACAGTAGCTATGTGTTGCATGTCTTTTCCTTACACTGTCAGATAAATACTGTGAAACTACAAGGCATTTGATATGAAACATGCTTCGTTGTAGTTTGAGTATAACATTTGAAACGAGTGCAAAAAAAACTGATTTTTTATCTACCTCTATTGCATATGCTTTCAGTGGTCAGGTGTGAGCATGTCTGGATTTGTGGTAAAGATTTTTACAGTAAGTGTTTCTTGCAAATGTGGTTGATGCTTATCTTGTATGTTACGGTATATGACTTCTATCTGCCAGGATTTACATAGTGAATACACTTCACTTAATAAGGAGAAAATGAGCAAGGAGAACAGAGAAAGGGATGTGTACGTGAGTGTGTGTGTTTCTTAAGCTTCCTAAAGCAGCCACACACCAACTCCTGTAGATAAAACCCATAGCGAGCTCTGTCACTCAATTAATGTCTCTTTTTATCTTCCGTTAACATACCTGCCATCCTCAGCGAGGAATTAAAGCACTATCTCTTTCTTTCTCTCTCTCTGCTTCTCTCTCTCTCTCTCTCTCTCTCTCTCTCTCTCTCTCTCTCTCTATCTCTCTCTCTCTCTCTCTCTTTCCCTCTCTCTCTCTCTCTTTTCCTCTCTCTTTTCCTCTCTCTCTCTTTTCTTCTCTCTCTCTCTCTCTCTCTTTCCCACTCTCTCTCTCTCTCTCTCTCTCTTTTCCTCTCTCTTTTCCTCTCTCTCTCTCTCTCTTTTCCTCTCTCTCTCTCTCTCTTTTCCTCTCTCTCCCCCCCCTCTCTCTCTCTCTCTCTCTCTCTCTCTCTCCCTCTCTCTCTCTCTCTCTCTCTTTTCCGCTCTCTCTCTCTCTCTCCCTGGGGGAGTAAGAAGTAAGCTAAGGGGAATAAGAAGAAGATAAGCAGAAGGCCAGGTGGATTAAATTTAGAGCTAATAACTTAGTGGTGTAAAAAAAGGACAGATTTGGGGTTCACAACCCAAATGTTTTCTTCATACTAAAACATGAATGTCTTTAGGTTTCCTTAAATACTAGTATGGTGTGATACATAACAGGTCTAATATAAATAAACTGACTGGTACCACCCCACCACATAGGAGACGGCTCAAATGGCGGCATGGAAATCGCTGACATTTTGTGGCAGAATTTTTCTCACTTGCCCGGCAGCAGCAAATCCCCTGTTGAGAGGACTTGAGTGTGAAATCCATTTAGGACAGATTCCGGCAGAAAGCTTGTCATCTCATTGAAAAGATACCCCTCTCAAAATATGGAACAAGGCCTGTAGGTGTCAAATGCATCACATTCTTATAGCCTCAGTCCCCCAGCCAATCTCCTGTTTATTTGTTAGTGTGTGGACATAGAGAAAACAAGCCAGGGTAATTGTTTCTTGTTTAATTTCCTATCTATACGTGGCAGCGGAAACAAGCATGTCCTCGGGCAACAAAGTCACATGACTGCAGTACCAAGGTTACTGAATCACAAAGAGAAGAACATGTCTGAAAAGGAGCACATTAAAGGATTCCGTGAGAAAGTCCCTGAGGATGACAGTACAGCAGGCCCCAGATCAGTTTTTACAAAGACTACGTCCTAAATGGAACCCTATTTCCTATTTAGTACACTACTGAAGCTCAACGGATGATGTAAGGAATAGGTTGCCATTTGGGACGCATCCTAAGGCCGTTCTACAGCAGACCCACTCCTGACCTTGCCTTTAAACATGACAATGGGTTCACTTTTAGAAGTCTTCCTCATACTTCCAGCGTGTTTGTACAAGGTATCACGGTATGACACAGACAGCATATTGAAGCAGGCAGGAGAGGGTAAGCTGTATTTTATTATCCTCAGAGCAGTTTTGTTCCTCTACCTCCTAGTAGTTCACCACTCACCCTTTAAGTCATTTTAGAACACAATCCTGTACTAGACAGACTGTGCTTGGGGAGTCACAAAGTGTATATTGATAGACTACACCACGCTACACCATTCAGAGTTAAAACCCCAGTCATTTTCCAATAGGAAACTAAATCTGAAAGCCCTAGAATGGCAGATGTGGCAGACACGTCTGTCGCAGTTAGTTCCCTGCAGTCTCCAGTTGCTTAGTTACTTTCAGCGGGTGGCTCATGATCTCTAGGCCATAGGGTCTAACTTCTCCTTCCGTATCCTTCCACCTCCCCTGCAGTGTTAGCTGAGAGGGGGATGTAGGGTCTAATGTCTCCTTCCGTATCCTTCCACCTTCCTTCAGTGCTAGCTGAGAGGTGGACTGGGAACTATGTTGTGGGAGCCGTTCCCATGGAGAAGTGGATTGGTGGGAGGTCAGATAAGGATCAACTACTACTGTTCTACTGTTCCAGGAGGAAACTGCTGGGCTTCCATTCTAGATTAACATGGTCACTCAGGAGGAGACTGCTGCATTACCATTCTAGATTAACATGGTCACTGAAGAGGAGACTGCTGCATTACCATTCTAGATTAACATGGTCACTGAGGAGGAGACTGCTGCATTACCATTCTAGATTAACATGGTCACCGAGGAGGAGACTGCTGCACTACCATTCTAGATTAACATGGTCACTGAGGAGGAGACTGCTGCATTACCATTCTAGATTAACATGGTCACTGAGGAGGAGACTGCTGCATTACCATTCTAGGAATAACATGGTCACTGAAGAGGAGACTGCTGCATTACCATTCTAGATTAACATGGTCACTGAGGAGGAGACTGCTGCACTACCATTCTAGATTAACATGGTCACTGAGGAGGAGACTGCTGCACTACCATTCTAGATTAACATGGTCAATGAGGAGGAGACTGCTGCATTACCATTCTAGATTAACATGGTCACTGAGGAGGAGACTGCTGCACTACCATTCTAGATTAACATGGTCACTGAGGAGGAGACTGCTGCATTACCATTCTAGATTAACATGGCCACTGAGGAGGAGACTGCTGCATTACCATTCTAGATTAACATGGTCACTGAGGAGGAGACTGCTGCACTACCATTCTAGATTAACATGGTCACTGAGGAGGAGACTGCTGCATTACCATTCTAGAATAACATGGTCACTGAGGAGGAGACTGCTGCATTACCATTCTAGATTAACGTGGTCACTGAGGAGGAGACTGCTGCACTACCATTCTAGATTAACGTGGTCACTGAGGAGGAGACTGCTGTACTACCATTTTAGATTAACATGGTCACTGAGGAGGAGACTGCTGCATTACCATTCTAGATTAACATGGTCACTGAGGAGGAGACTGCTGCATTACCATTCTAGATTAACATGGTCACTGAGGAGGAAGCTGCTTCACTGATACTCCACAGCGTATGTACTGTACAATGTTGTCAAAACTGTCAGCTATACACCAAGAAAGACATTTGAAGAATTTCAGAAGTGTTTAGTGTTACTATTATTTCTTTCAAACCAATTCCCCAATTTTCGGTGACTTCACCTGAACTCATATGTCCATACTGTATCTACCTCAATTACCTCGTACCCCTGCACATCCACTCAGCACTGGTACCACGTGTATATAGCCAAGTTAACGTTACTCATTGTGTATTTATTCCTTGTGTTATCATTTGTTCTATACTGTTCTCTCTGAATTGTTGGGAAGGGCTTGTAAGTAAGCATTTCACTGTTAGTCTACACTAGTTGTTTACCAAGTATGTGACAAATTAGTAATTATTTGACCTCAACCTATTCACTTTTCCAGATATTCAGTATCTGATACTGAGATGTCTAAGTGTGCTTCCCAAATGACACCCTATTCCCTACATACAGTGCCTTCGGGAAGTATTTAGACGCCTTGACTATTCCCACATTTTGTTACATTACAGCCGTATTCTAAAATGGACACACAATACCCCATAATGAAAAACAGATGTTTGGAAATTTTTGCAAATTTATAAAAACTTCAAAACAGAAATACCTTATTTACATAAGTATTCAGACCCTTTGCTATTAGACTCGAAATTGAGCTCAGGTGCATCCTGTTTCCATTGATCATCCTAGAAATGTTTCTACAACTCGATTGGAGTACACTAGTGGTAAATTCAATTGATTGAACATGATTTGGAAAGGCACACACCTGTCTATATAAGGTCCCACAGTTGACAGTGCATGTCAGAGCAAAAACCAAGCCATGAGATTAAAAGAGTTGTCCGTAGAGCTCCGAGACAGGATTGTGTCGAGGATCAGATCTGGGGAAGGGTACCAAAAAATGTCTGCAGCACAGCCCGCTTGGAGTTTGCCAAAAGGCACCTAAATGACTCTCAGACCATGAGAAACAATATTCTCTGGTCTGATGAAACCAAGATTGAACTCTTTGGCCTGAATGCCAAGCGTCACATCTAGAGGAAACCTGGCACCATCCCTGCGGTGAAGCACGGTGGTGGAAGAATCAGGCTGTGGGGGTGTTTTTCAGCGGCAGGCACTGGGAGACTAGTCAGGATCGAGGCAAAGATGAACAGAGCAAAGTACAGAGAGCTCCTTAAGGAAAACCTTCTCCAGAGCTCCCAGGACCTCAGACTGGGGCGAAGGTTCGCCTTCCAAAAGAACAACGACCCTAAGCACACAGCCAAGACAACGCAGGAGGGGCATTGGAACAAGTCTCTGAATGTCCTTGAGTGGCCCAGCCAGAGCCCGGACTTAAACCTAATCGAACATCTCTGGAGAGACCTGAAAATAGCTGTGCAGCAACACTCCCCATCCTACCTGACAGAGCTTGAGAGGATCTGCAGAGAAGAATAAGAGAAACTCCCCAAATACAGGTGTGCCAAGCTTGTAGCGTCATACCCAAGAAGACTCGAGGCTGTAATCGCTGCCAAAGCTGCTTCAACAAAGTACTGAGTAAAGGGTGTGAATACTTATTTCCATTCTTTATTTTTAACAATTAGCAAACATTTCTAAAAACATGTTTTTCCTTTGTCATTATGGGGTATTGTGTGTAGATTGATGAGAGAAAAAAACAATTTAATACATTTTAGAATAAGGCTGTAACATAACAAAATGTGGAAAAAGTCAAGGGGTCTGAATACTTTCCGAAGGCACTGTACTTTTGCACTGTTCTTTTGACCAGAGCTCTATGTAGTATATATGGAATAGGGCACCATTTGGGGTGCGTACTAAGGCTCAGTTAGTATATAGGTTAAATCTCACATTTACCCCATGATAGGATTGTTTAATGCAGAGTCAAATGAGATCTTGACCACCACCTGGCACAGACAGAAAACCTGGGGTTAACGACCTGGGGTTAACTACCTGGGGTTAACTACCTGGGGTTAACGAAGCAGAGATGGATCGTGATGAAAGGCTTCCTATCCTACTGTAAGAAACAGCATGAGGTACACTCTTAGAAAAAAGGGTTCCAAAAGGGTTCTTCGGCTTTCCCCATTGGAGAACCATTTTTGGTTCCAGGTAGAACCCTTTTGGGTTCCATGTACAGCCCTTTGTACAGACCCTTTTCACAAAGGGCTGTACATGGAACCCAAAAGGGTTCTACCTGGAACCAAAAAGGGTTATTCTATGGGGACAGCCGAAGAACGCTTTTAGGTTGTAGATATCACCTTTTTTTCTAAGAGTGTATTCTAGATTGTAGATAGCAGGGACCGTATATCAAGCTTCTCAGAGGAGTTCTGATTTAAGTTTTACCTTTTAAATCACAATGAATAAGATTAGATGGACAGGAGGGAGATACTCTTAGATCAGTACGTCTACTCTAAGACGCTTGATACATACGGCCACAGGTCTGATCCACATGGTAATATACTGTATAGCAGTGTTTCTCAACCTCCGGTCCACGGGCCGGTGCCATTCCGCCGGATGTTGCTGGCTGATCCCTGATTTAGTCAAGGAGAAAAAATCACAGTTTATCGGTCCCTGACACAAGAGGGACCAGAGCATGCTGGTTCGTGGTAAAAAAAGAACTTGAGAAATACTGGTGTACATATGTAGGATCTTAATGTGATCACCCTGTTGCAGGTTAACTTTTCTGCAATGCAGGACATTTAAAACTTGTAGTGTATTTGTGTTTTAAAAAGGCTTCTGAAGTTTGTAATTTCAACGTTGACATTTCAGACTTACTTTTCCCTGACGAAAAATGTATCAACCCCTACAAAAATGTTCATTAATTATAATCCACATAATAATTAACATTTTCTGTTGCTGCAGGATTATTTTCCTGCTGTAGCAAACTGTCTCAAATGAAGATGCTACATCTGTATACGTCAACCAAAGACTCGTCACTCTTCCTGTCCCTGCCGAGGTGAGGAGAGGTGTCTGTCTGCACAGACTAGTGAAGCATGTGAAAATGACTCCACGTTGACTCTGTCATACTCTGTCATACCATCTCCTCTGTTCTGTCCCTTTAGATGTCACCCAGCCCACTGCCGGCAGCTAATATTAGCCTGCACTATAATTATTATGGAGAATATATGGTCAGTAATAGCTCCATTGGTGCCATAGCACCTTTGATATGGAAATGTGCCTGTGCATATTTTCCTAACTACCACATGGCTATGGAAGCGTGGGAAGACAATGAAGAATGGAGGTTCCTTTGGGGACCTTGTTCTAAAATGCTTCAACAAATTGGGACTGAGGGTATGCCTCTTTGAATATGTGTTGAAGCCCTCACAGCCAATATGCATGGCATATTGACATATGACAAATTGCAAAAGTCATTGATGGAATAACTTGATGGCAGATAATGAACTCATATGGCTCACTGGGCTATGTGACTCCCTGCCAGACAGGTTGTCACAAAAGGTTTAGAGAATCAACTCGTAGCAAAAATAATAGAATCTTATGGACGAATCTTGAGATCTTATGAATCATATAATTGATATTGCCCAATCCAAAACATTTTAAATGTCTATGGATTTTTCTCTTCAAACATAAAGACAGTATTTGTTCACAAAAATAATTACTGAATAATTACTGAATAATATCACAAACAAATACATTAATATTAGAACAATGAAATATAATATTTCCATAAAGGAGAAGATGGATAAACAGTCAACATGAGGAACGACAACCCTGTGCGTATCAGCCACAGCCAGTACAAAGAGAGATAAAAGGGTCCTACCTTCCTTTACCAGAACATGAGAGTAGACACACTATATGAACCAGCAGACGTTCTCCCACACACACAGCTTGCTCTGCCTCTCTCTCTCTCTGTCTCTCTCTGCTTCTCTCTTTCCCTCCCCCTCTTTCTCTCTATGTCTCTCTCTCTCTCTACCTCTCTCTGTCTCTCTCTGCTTCTCTCTGTCTCTCTCTGCTTCTCTCTTTCTCTCCCCCCTCTCTCTCTATGTCTCTCTCTCTCTCTGTCTCTCTCTGCTTCTCTCTTTCTCTCCCTCTCCCTCTCCCTCTCTCTCTCTCTCTCTCTCTCTCTCTCTCTCTCTCTCTCTCTCTCTACCTCTCTACCTCTCTCTCTCTCTCTCTGGATGGAAATATGCTGGAGCAGCAGTCTACCCCCAGCACCATCCTCCCCTCCATCACCGCTCGGGAATCCCACCCTGTGCATACAGTCTCTCTCGCTCTCTTTCTCGCTCTCTCTTTCTCTCTTCCACTCTCTCTCTCTTCCACTCTCTCTCTCAGCGTATGAGCTCCACAAAAAGACTCTCCCTCACAGCCCATATGATCATGTGATGTGTGTGAGAGTGAGTGAGTGCGCTTGTAAGTATGTAGTATGTCAATGTGTGTTTGTAAGTATGTGTGTGTGTGTGTGTTTGCACGTATGCATGCATATGTGTGTGGTGTGTGT
Organism: Salvelinus fontinalis; assembly: GCF_029448725.1. NCBI lineage: Eukaryota > Metazoa > Chordata > Actinopteri > Salmoniformes > Salmonidae > Salvelinus > Salvelinus fontinalis. The sequence continues at coordinate 42,415 of NW_026600514.1, forward strand.
GCGTGTGTGTGTATTTTTGCGTGCATGTTTTGTGTATGTATGTGCGTGCATGGAGTGAGTGTGTGTATTACTACTGTACAAGTGCGTATTTCTGTTTTACCAGAGGGCTAGCTACTAGCAAAAACAAACAGGAACCTTCCCGACCCCCAGCCCCCCCGGGCCCCCCAGCCCTGGTCGACAGCCATCAGAAGGCAGCAGAGAGGATATACATCTGTTTTACCAGCCCCTAGGGCACATGACTCCAGCTACTTACCCCAGCTGCATTATTAACACATGTTAATGCTTCCATTATATGGAATAGGAGCGTCGCTGTTTTAACATGGAGGAGAGAAGAGGGAGACATGGAAGGGAAGGGCAAGCCACCGCCACTTTCTGCTGACTGGAGGGATTTCACCCCGTCCACTGACTCCACACAGCTGGGCCGGCCGGACTAAATGGGGTGTCATTTGGGACGCAGAGTCTTTTTACCCAGACCATTCAGTTGGGGATAAATCTCTAAGCAGCTAGCAGTGGCAGCAAGGCAGACTACTACTTAACAAACACATCCATATTTCTCCACCGACTGATTCTCCTTTTGTGTTTTTAATTGTTGTTGCAGATTTCAGTACTCAATCAAAATTGTTTTTATTTCATTAAATTTCCATCCATCTAAATGTTCTAACAGTGAGCAATGTAGAGGGATGAATTGTACATATGCAAGATGCACAAACCTGCACACACACACACGCACACACGCACACGCACACACACACAGCACACACACACACACACACACACACACACACACACACACACACACACACACACACACACACACACACACACACACACACACACACACACACACACACACACACAGTATAGTAACGCTGATGTTGTACATTACTATGTTGGAAAGATTATAAGGAATTTTTTAAATGAAATGTCAAATGTGAATTCTCCTAGAGATAATTAACAGACTGGAAAAGTAATTTTTTTAATGACTAATTTCACTCTGTATGATTTTGTAAACATAAATATGTATGTGTTGTATACTGTATGTTATATTTGTACCATATAATTAATGGACCCATTAGAATCCAGTTACTGAACATGTTTGATATGTCTCTCTCTCTATGTGTTACTATTGGAGGATGATCGTAATACTAAACAGATAGAAACAATCATATCTATGTCATTCTGTCTCTAATCTACTAGTAAAATGTACACGGTGGGATTTAGTAACAACTCTTTTCTGAGGAGTCATTTCTCCAGTTTCAATATACACTATTTTACAACGTGTGTATTTTACTTCATGAAATTTCTGAAAGGCACAAAATAAATGGTGTTGTAAGCTCTCTCATTATAAATCTAATTCATTAGTTCCCAACTGCCTTTGTTCCACATGCCCTCTGAGAGAACAAAGGATTTGATCCCCCACCATAACATACCATACGCCCCCCACACTGGCTCCTCACTCACTAACACATCTTACAAGCGTCTATGTTGCATTCTTCTGCGTATACGTTGGACGGGCTAGTATGCAAGGTTAAGTGTATTACCATGTCTAAAGAAATATGTTTTTATAATCCCTTGCCATGGAATGCAGTATAATACCGAGTGTATAGGCTGTATTTTGATAAGTATAATCAGAGGATATGGTTGGTTATTACCGTGGGTTAGTGAAATATCCCTAGCAGTGGAATGAAGTGTAACACGGACGCCAAGATTACTATTTGAAATATATTCACAACTATGCAATAGGTCTAGTTAACCTCCTGGTCTACTTCCTCATTTTAATGTAGATTCTTCTATCTGCACCAGCAATTGGATATCACAGTTTAAAAAATAAAAGAATAATTGGTGCATGCAAAACATTTAATATATATATTTTTAAATGTAAATCATATCCTATATGGAATGTGTACAAGACAGTCTAACTATATATATGAGCTCATATGAACAAGACAGAAATTGTGAGGAAAAGGAACAGCATTTGAAAAACGGCGTATTTCCCTGATGAATGAATGGCCAAACCGTGACAGTACATAGACAGGCCTGCTAGGGTATGGAAAAGACTACAGGTACAGTGATACCACTTTCTATCAACTACATACGTATAATACTTTATAATGTCCTTTATAATGCATTATAGTACACTTACAATGTGTTATGTCACTGGCTATTTGCGTGGTAAATCTACTGTCCAATGTCCTCAGGACAACGTGAGCAATGCCACCACACCCAAGGATTTCCCAGCATATAGCGGCTAGCCCAAGCACTTCACAGACTGCATGACTGAGTACTATGCACATAAATGCATTACAACGACAAACTCTGCATAGCAAGAATGAGGCTGATATCTGTTGCAGTGCGTAGGGCTGAGTGGATGAGAGGGATGCCAAAGCATTTCAGTGCGGTTGAATTTCATCCAATTACAGTAAACGTCCAAGAACTGTGATAACTGCATGTGACGTTTAAATAATTTCTTGTTTTATAATACTTAGTATCCCTTTTCAGATATACAATTATGTCTAGAATTCCCAAGTCTAGTAACAGAAAGCTCCGGGATATGATTTTGTTAGGATGTAGCCATCTGGTCAGAAGAATGCATATGTCCTCTGACAGCAGAATGAAGAACCAAGGGGACTATGGTACACAGTAATACTACAAATCAAACTGTTCTTTCTCTCGACAGAATCATTATCCATACCATTCTACAAAAGGACCAGCTGTATTCGTTAGTGCAGAATGATCATATTATTTTGCCAAACATACCTGTATCCATATACATTGATCATGGACATCATATCATTTTTTGTATGGAGTAATGACAGATGATTCCAATGTCAGATTGATCAAACTGAGTCGGCATTTTCTGTAATACATATATTGGTTTTAATTCATTTGTCTTTCTATATAAAATAAATAACTTACGGGTAGCTAAATAAAAGCTCTTATATTGCCCAGCCTGACACTAACACCCATATGGATTCATGTGTATACATTTGCATTGGTAATTGTTCATAGCTGTAAGGGGTTGCTATATAATCTAGTCATTTGTTGTTTAATCAGATATTTTTTTATTAAATGGTTCGTAGACTGTGGGTTTTGATATCTATTCAAATTCCCACTCCCTTTGATCAAAATGCATAATTAAAAGCTTAAGGGCCTGAAAACTCAACTGACCCAATGTATTTGGGCTAAAAAACGCTAGTAGCACCATATCCTTATACATCCCCCTCTGGGCAATTCATATAAAAGACTAAAGGAGTGGGTGTTGGCTAAACAGGAGAAACGTCTGAGAAAGTCAACCTCTTTCTCAGATGAAAAGGAAGGGAGAGATAGGTGTGTGTGTAAAGACATCGGAGAGAGAGGGAGACAGGAAGGAGCTCCAAATGTCACATATAGCACCCCTCCTAGACAACCCCTCTTAGACAACCCCTCCTAGGCAACCTCTCCTAGGCAACCCCTCCTAGACAACCCATCTTAGACAACCCCTCCTAGGCAACCCCTCTTAGACAACCCCTCCTAGGCAACCTGTGGGGTGGGGCTCCCGGGCGGCTCATCTACCTGCTCCTCCTGAGCCAACTAAGGAGATCTCCCTCTGACTGTGACAGACATCCAGAAACACACGTATACACACACACACACACGTATTAATCTGCTGAGGACAAATCCTACAAGAAGCAGTGTCAGGAGAGAGGGAGGTTCACGCCACAGCACAGCTATTCAATTTAGAGTTACATCCTCAACTCCAACATCACATCCCCTCTCCATCACATCCCCTCTCCACCACATCCCCTCTCTACCACATCCCCTCTCCACCACACCCCCTCTCTACCACACCCCCTCTCCATCACATCCCCTCTCCACCACATCTCCTCTCCATCACATCCCCGCTCCATCACCCCCTCTCCATCACACCCCCTCTCCATCACATGCCCTTTCCACCACATCCCCTCTCTACCACACCCCCTCTCCATCACATCCCCTCTCCACCACATCCCCTCTCTACCACACCCCCTCTCCATCACATCCCCTCTCCATCACATCCCCCCTCCATCACCCCCTCTCCATCACACCCCCTCTCCATCACATCCCCTCTCCATCACATCCCCCCTCCATCACATCCCCCCTCCATCACCCCCTCTCCATCACACCCCCTCTCCATCACATCCCCTCTCCACCACATCCCCTCTCTACCACACCCCCTCTCCATCACATCCCCTCTCCACCACATCCCCTCTCTACCACACCCCCTTCTCCATCACATCCCCTCTCCACCACATCCCCTCTCTACCACACCCCCTCTCCATCACATCCCCTCTCCACCACATCCCCTCTCTACCACACCCCCTCTCCATCACATCCCCTCTCCACCACATCTCCTCTCCATCACATCCCCGCTCCATCACCCCCTCTCCATCACATGCCCTTTCCACCACATCCCCTCTCTACCACACCCCCTCTCCATCACATCCCCTCTCCACCACACCCCCTCTCTACCACACCCCCTCTCCATCACATCCCCTCTCCATCACACCCCCTCTCCATCACATCCCCTCTCCACCACATCCCCTCTCTACCACACCCCCTCTCCATCACATCCCCTCTCCACCACATCCCCTCTCTACCACACCCCCTTCTCCATCACATCCCCTCTCCACCACATCCCCTCTCTACCACACCCCCTCTCCATCACATCCCCTCTCCACCACATCCCCTCTCTACCACACCCCCTCTCCATCACATCCCCTCTCCACCACATCTCCTCTCCATCACATCCCCGCTCCATCACCCCCTCTCCATCACATGCCCTTTCCACCACATCCCCTCTCTACCACACCCCCTCTCCATCACATCCCCTCTCCACCACACCCCCTCTCTACCACACCCCCTCTCCATCACATCCCCTCTCCACTACACCCCCTCTCTACCACACCCCCTCTCCATCACATCCCCTCTCCACCACATCCCCTCTCCATCACATCCCCGCTCCATCACATCCCCTCTCCATCACACCCCCTTTCCACCACATCCCCTCTCCACCACATCTCCTCTCCATCACATCACATCTCCTCTCCATCACATCCCCTCTCCACCACATCCCCTCTCCATCACATCCCCTCTCCACCACATCCCCTCTCCACCACATCCCCTCTCCACCACATCTCCTCTCCACCACATCCCCTCTCCACCACATCCCCTCTCCATCACATCCCCTCTCCATCACATCCCCGCTCCATCACATCCCCTCTCCACCACATCCCCTCTCCATCACATCCCCTCTCCATCACATCCCCTCCACATCCCCGCTCCATCACATCCCCTCTCCATCACATCCCCTCTCCACCACATCCCCTCTCCACTACATCCCCTCTCCACTACATCCCCTTTCCACCACATCCCCTCTCCATCACATCCCCTCTCCATCACATCCCCTCTCCACCACATCCCCTCTCCACTACATCCCCTCTCCACTACATCCCCTTTCCACCACATCCCCTCTCCATCACATCCCCTCTCCATCACATCCCCTCTCCACCACATCCCCTCTCCACTACATCCCCTTTCCACCACATCCCCTCTCCATCACATCCCCTCTGCATCACATCCCCTCTCCACCACATCCCCTCTCCATCACATCCCCGCTCCATCACATCCCCTCTCCATCACATCCCCTCTCCATCACATCCCCTCCACATCCCAGCTCCATCACATCCCCTCTCCATCACATCTCCTCTCCACCATGACTGTCTATCACTGGAGTCACCAGCAGTCAGCTGTCAAGGCCCATCAACTCTGTAACATGGCTGCCATAGTCACACTGGCCAGGACCGGTCACACCAGTCCAATATGGCTGATGCTGTTATCCAAAGTGGATTACAGTCATGCATGTCGTCCATACATTTTTGTATGGCTCCAGTAGGAATCGAACCCACGATCCTGGCATTGCAAGTGCCATTCTCTATCAATTGAGCCACACAGACACAAGAGCGCCTCTAATAGGGACACGTTAGGGGTGACTCGTCCTCCCGCTACCGAAATGTCCTCCCACTCCATCTAATGCAGCACGCTCTGGCTCCTGAATCTACAGGGTTAACCAACCAGCCAATCCCTCCACAACACTGTATCCTCTCTCTCTCTACCTGGTCTTCGCTGGAGAAAATAAAACCCACTGGCCCATCATACATGGGGCTGTGCCTGCATGCCTCGGAGAAAAATGACCTAGTGGTTTTGGGCAGGGCAGCTAAATGGGAGGATATTTTCAGAGTGAGGTGTCTGTGTGGAGGCTGGTGTGATGTGAAAGGCTGATTGTGTCCCAGCGACTGTGTGTCTCTCAGCATTGATCCCATTAGACGATGTAAATGAAACACACAGACGTCCCTCTTAGCTCTGGGCTCTTCAAGCAACTCTTTGTCTCCAGGGGATTTTGCCTAAGGATTCCATGACAACATGTCAGACACTGTATGCAATTGATTACATGCAGCAAACGCGCCTCTCTCTATCAGAGTGCCGTGTTTCGTTCTTAGCGACGCTCCTTCTTATCTTTCCAAAAAAGAAAGTGTTCTACCGAGCTGTGGAAACAAAGAAACAGGAAGGAAGAGACTGAAGAACTTAAGAAGACGAAGGTCCAACTTTGACCCTCAGGTGATGCCATGCTAGTCAAAAGGAGTGCCTGTTTTACAGTCTCTTTTCAGGTCTGTCCATTTGAAATGATCCAGGTGTATCTGTTACCTTGTTAAAAACAAGACATGTTAGGTGTTGTGCGTGAGTCAAGCTCAGCAATGAACCACAGTGTATGTATGTATGAGGCTGGGTAGTTACGGCAGCTGAGGGAAGCAGGACAATGAACAGACAAACGTAGACAGAGTATGTGACAGAGTATGTGACAGAGTGTGTGACAGAGTGTGTGACAGAGTGTGTGAGCACCCTTCAGACTTACCCCTTGTGATAGCAGCAGGCGGAACACACAGCAGGCGGAACACACAGCAGGCGGAACACACAGCAGGCGGAACACACAGCAGGCGGAACACACAGCAGGCGCAGCAGCTAGGGATGCTTCCTGGTCCTGGAGCTCCTGCAGACCTCCATGTACTGTCAACCGGAGGCTGCCTTCTCTCTCGCTCTCTCTTTCTTCCTGGTTCATTCCCTCCCTCCTCCTCCTCCTCTCTGACATGCGCTTCAGAAGAATCAGATCACTCTCTCCAGCCTGGTACAGAGAGCAGTGAGGCACATGCGAGGGGTGCTTTGTAATCTACCAGGTTGTACCACCCAGAAGAGAAATATGAGGGGTGGGGGGAGAAGGAGGAGAGGAGGGTTAGACTAGTCTAACGCTCTCCAGCCATACCTTCCCTTCATCCCTCTGTCTGCACTGGGATTGGTCTCTTCCTTTTTCTTTGGCCTGATTGGAGGTCCTCCTTCCCCCTCATTAACATTATACGAATCCTAAAGAAAGAGAGAGAGAGAGAGAGAGAGAGAGAGAGAGAGAGAGAGAGAGAGAGAGAGAAAGAGAGAGGGAGTGGGGGGAGAGAGAGAGGGGAGAGAGAGAGAGAGAGAGAGAGAGAGAGAGAGAGAGAGAGAGAGAGAGAGAGAGAGAGAGAGAGAGAGAGAGAGGGATGAGAGAGGGGGAGAAAAGGAGAGAGAGAGAGAGAGAGAGAGAGAGGGGTGAGAGAGGGGGAGAAAAAGAGAGAGGGGGGGTACGAGAGAAAGGGGGGAGAAAAAGAGATAGAGAGAGAGAGAGAGGGGTGAGAGAGGGGGACAAAAGGAGAGGGGGGGTAAGAGAGAAAGGGGGGAGAAAAAGAGAGAGAGAGAGAGAGAGAGAGACAGAGGGATAGATGCCTTAAAGCTTTAAATAGTGATTCAGTGGAGACTCTGGGCTTAAAACCTCTTTAGGATAGGGGGTGCTGTTGTCACTTTTTCTGGAAATCGTGTAATTTTTAAACGGCTTCCTACTCAATTCTTGCTCATACAATATGCATATTATTATTATTATTGGATAGAAAACAGTCTCTAGTTTCTATAGCCGTTGAAATGTTGTCTCTGAGTGGAACAGAACTCATTCTACAGCAATTTCCCTGACATGGAGTCAGATTTCACACATCTTGGCCCCTGATCTGGAGTCAGTTTAAAGGTCGCTGTGAATGCTATGAGGATACTAACACTGCTTACGTCTTCCCCTGGATGTCTTTACGTGATGACGATTTGAATGGAGTCGATTGCGCAATCACAGCCTCTATAAATCAGATCAACGTGTAGGTAGTAACTCTTTTCCAGCTGCGCCGGACGCGCCGTGGACACCGACCTGCTCTTTTTCCAAGCATTAGTGTAGCCAGTAATATTTCTCCGGTCATGTTTTTACTTGTAATAGGTGTTAAAGACATCATAAGGTAGTTAATTTAAACCGTTTTATAGCAATTTATATCCGTTTAGTGCGATTTTGGGACATTTATTTCTGAGACACTTTGAATCTCTGGGCACGTTTCCAGTTCATGCCGAACGCAGTGGGCATTTCCACATGGCAAGAGGACAGCTTTCGACCAAAAGACGATTAGACCCAAGAAAGGATTCTTTGCCCAAGATTCTGATGGAAGAACAGCTCAAAGTAAGAGCAATTTATTATGATAAATCGTGTTTCTGTCGAAAAATGTTAATCGCTTATGACGCCATTTTGTTAGACGTAGCTTCGCTTGGCGCAAACTGTATTGAAAGTAAGGATCATTTAAAAAATGTAAATCAGCGATTGTATTAAGAATTAAATTGTCTATCAATCGCTGTCCACCCTATATTTTTTAGTCACGTTTATGAGTATTTATGTATACGACTAGATCACTGTCTAATATGGCGCACGACATTGTCTGACCAGCTGGGCAACATTTGTCATTGTCTAACCATGATTTTGGTGACTAAATATGCACATTTTCGAACAAACTGTATATGTATGTTGTAATATGATGTTACAGGAGTGTCATCTGAAGAATTCTGAGAAGGTTAGTGAAAAAATTAATATATTTTGGCGATGTTTACGTTATCGCTCTCTTTGGCTAGAATCAATGCTCTGGTAATGTTTGCACATGTGGTATGCTAATATAACGATTTATTGTGTTTTCGCTGTAAGACACTTAGAAAATCTGAAATATTGTCTGTATTCACAGGATCTGTGTCTTTCGATTAGTGTATGCTGTGTATTTTTACGAAATGTTTGATGATTAGTAATTAGGTAATACACGTTGCTCTATGTATTTATTCTAGTCGATTTGTGACGGTGGGTGCAATTGTAAACTATGATATCTACCTGAAATATGCACATTTTTCTAACAAAACCTATCCTATACCATAAATATGTTATCAGACTGTCATCTGATGAGGTTTTTTCTTGGTTAGTGGCTATCAATATCTTAGTTTAGCCGAATTGGTGATAGCTACTGGTGTTGGTGGACAAAGAAAAGATGGTGTCTTTTGCTAAGGTGTTTAGCTAATAGATTTACATATTGTGTCTTCCCTGTAAAACATTTTAAAAATCGGACATGTTGGCTGGATTCACACGATCTGTGTCTTTCATTAGCTGTATTGGACTTGTTAATGTGTGAAAGTTAAATATTTTAAAAATATATTTTTTTTGAATTTCGCGCTCTGCCTTTTCAGTGGAATGTGGGAGGAGTGCCGCTAGCGGCATCCCGGGGCTAGACAGGTTTTAAGACATAGTAGACAATAGCATCATTCATTTTGACATGGGAAACAAGAACGCTCTGACTCTGGGTGTTAATGCAGACTTCCACTGTCTTTTAGTTCACAATCCTCTCGCATACAGGCTTTAACCACCAAAATAATGGAGTGTGTGTGTGTGTGTGTGTGTGTGTGTGTGTGTGTGTGTGTGTGTGTGTGTGTGTGTGTGTGTGTGTGTGTGTGTGTGTGTGTGTGTGTGTGTGTGTGTGTGTGTGTGTGTGTGTGTGTGTGTGTGTGTGTGTGTGTGTGTGTGCGTGTGCGGGTGTGTGTGTAAGAATCTCCTCATGTCATGCCCCAGGGTGTCTGTCTGTCTGACTGTCTGTCACACTGTCTGCCTGCCCACCATATATCCTCCTCCCTCCACTGTTAATACATGCATCGTCCTGAGCATAATCTGCTCCTCGGCGTTATGGTTCAATAGACTTATTCTAAAGACCTGTAAATGGTTATGCAAACGTGGATATGTGAAGTTACTCATGTTAATGAATAAGCAGCGAACCATGAATGAAGATAAAACATAGATGTTATTCATTCTAGTGACTACAGCAATCTGCCTGAGTTGTTATTCATTCTAGTGACTTCAGCAGTCTGCCAGAGATGTTATTCATTCTAGTGACTTCAGCAGTCTGCCTGAGTTGTTATTCATTCTAGTGACTACAGCAGTCTGCCTGAGTTGTTATTCATTCTAGTGACTACAGCAGTCTGCCAGAGATGTTATTCATTCTAGTGACTACAGCAGTCTGCCAGAGATGTTATTCATTTGAGTGACTACAGCAGTCTGCCAGATATGTTATTCATTCTAGGGACTACAGCAGTCTGCCAGATATGTTATTCGTTCTAGTGACTACAGCAGTCTGCCAGATATGTTATTCATTCTAGTGACTACAGCAGTCTGACAGATATGTTATTCGTTCTAGTGACTACAGCAGTCTGCCAGATATGTTATTCATTCTAGTGACTACAGCAGTCTGCCAGATATGTTATTCGTTCTAGTGACTACAGCAGTCTGCCAGAGATGTTATTCGTTCTAGTGACTACAGCAGTCTGCCAGATATGTTATTCATTCTAGTGACTTCAGCAGTCTGCCAGAGATGTTATTCATTCTAGTGACTACAGCAGTCTGCCAGAGATGTTATTCATTCTAGTGACTACAGCAGTCTGCCAGATATGTTATTCATTCTAGTGACTACAGCAGTCTGCCAGATATGTTATTCATTCTAGTGACTACAGCAGTCTGCCAGATATGTTATTCATTCTAGTGACTACAGCAGTCTGCCAGATATGTTATTCATTCTAGTGACTACAGCAGTCTGCCAGAGATGTTATTCATTCTAGTGACTACAGCAGTCTGCCTGAGATGTTATTCATTCTAGTGACTACAACAGTCTGCCAGAGATGTTATTCATTCTAGTGACTACAGCAATCTGCCAGATAAGTTATTCATTCTAGTGACTACAGCAGTCTGCCAGATATGTTATTCATTCTAGTGACTACAGCAGTCTGCCAGAGATGTTATTCATTCTAGTGACTACAGCAGTCTGCCAGAGATGTTATTCATTCTAGTGACTACAGCAGTCTGCCAGATATGTTATTCATTCTAGTGACTACAGCAGTCTGCCAGAGATGTTATTCATTCTAGTGACTACAGCAGTCTGCCAGAGATGTTATTCATTCTAGTGACTACAGCAGTCTGCCAGATGTTATTCATTCTAGTGACTACAGCAGTCTGCCAGAGATGTTATTCATTCTAGTGACTTCAGCAGTCTGCCTGAGTTGTTATTCATTCTAGTGACTACAGCAGTCTGCCTGAGTTGTTATTCATTCTAGTGACTACAGCAGTCTGCCAGAGATGTTATTCATTCTAGTGACTACAGCAGTCTGCCAGAGATGTTATTCATTTGAGTGACTACAGCAGTCTGCCAGATATGTTATTCATTCTAGGGACTACAGCAGTCTGCCAGATATGTTATTCGTTCTAGTGACTACAGCAGTCTGCCAGATATGTTATTCATTCTAGTGACTACAGCAGTCTGACAGATATGTTATTCGTTCTAGTGACTACAGCAGTCTGCCAGATATGTTATTCATTCTAGTGACTACAGCAGTCTGCCAGATATGTTATTCGTTCTAGTGACTACAGCAGTCTGCCAGAGATGTTATTCGTTCTAGTGACTACAGCAGTCTGCCAGATATGTTATTCATTCTAGTGACTTCAGCAGTCTGCCAGAGATGTTATTCATTCTAGTGACTACAGCAGTCTGCCAGAGATGTTATTCATTCTAGTGACTACAGCAGTCTGCCAGATATGTTATTCATTCTAGTGACTACAGCAGTCTGCCAGATATGTTATTCATTCTAGTGACTACAGCAGTCTGCCAGATATGTTATTCATTCTAGTGACTACAGCAGTCTGCCAGATATGTTATTCATTCTAGTGACTACAGCAGTCTGCCAGAGATGTTATTCATTCTAGTGACTACAGCAGTCTGCCTGAGATGTTATTCATTCTAGTGACTACAACAGTCTGCCAGAGATGTTATTCATTCTAGTGACTACAGCAATCTGCCAGATAAGTTATTCATTCTAGTGACTACAGCAGTCTGCCAGATATGTTATTCATTCTAGTGACTACAGCAGTCTGCCAGAGATGTTATTCATTCTAGTGACTACAGCAGTCTGCCAGAGATGTTATTCATTCTAGTGACTACAGCAGTCTGCCAGATATGTTATTCATTCTAGTGACTACAGCAGTCTGCCAGAGATGTTATTCATTCTAGTGACTACAGCAGTCTGCCAGAGATGTTATTCATTCTAGTGACTACAGCAGTCTGCCAGATGTTATTCATTCTAGTGACTACAGCAGTCTGCCAGATATGTTATTCATTCTAGTGACTACAGCAGTCTGCCAGAGATGTTATTCATTCTAATGACTACAGCAGTCTGCCAGATATGTTATTCATTCTACGGACTACAGCAGTCTGCCAGAGATGTTATTCATTCTAGTGACTACAGCAGTCTGCCAGAGATGTTATTCATTCTAGTGACTACAGCAGTCTGCCAGAGATGTTATTCATTCTAGTGACTACAGCAGTCTGCCAGAGATGTTATTCATTCTAGTGACTACAGCAGTCTGACAGAGATGTTATTCATTCTAGTGACTACAGCAGTCTGCCAGATATGTTATTCATTCTAGTGACTACAGCAGTCTGCCAGAGATGTTATTCATTCTAGTGACTACAGCAGTCTGCCAGATATGTTATTCATTCTAGTGACTACAGCAGTCTGCCAGAGATGTTATTCATTCTAGTGACTACATCAGTCTGCCAGAGATGTTATTCATTCTAGTGACTACAGCAGTCTGCCAGATATGTTATTCATTCTAGTGACTACAGCAGTCTGCCTGTAAAGAGTTCTGTAGTTGTTCATCATGGCTACTACACTCGATTCCTCTTCTACTAAAATATGAAGGTAAATACCTTGACAGCAGTGCACTGACCAGCTGGTTTATACTGTTTTCAGAGCCAACCTGGTTCCATCAGCTTGGAGGAAAGCAGTTGCAATTATTCAAGGCTTGCATTGTGAAGTCTTCTCAAATAGTAAATTGATTACCATTTTAGCAGGAACTACAAAGCGGTAGAATGGAATTTCACACTGTACACAATCAAAATGACCTGGCTCCATCCCTGGCATCAGAGCACATATAATGAACCCTTCATTTATCCTACATTCCTGCAGTAGCATCTGAGCTAAATTCCTCTATATAGACCGTGTAAGAAGAATGCCTATGTTGAGCAGTGTTCTGCTACTCATAACAACATATGGCTGAGCTCAATGGCCGTCGGGTCTCATTTGGACAGGCGGTTTGATTGACAGCCAGCCACACAAAGGACCGGTGCATGCTGGTCTGTGTGAGTGTGCTATGAAAGGTATTCTATGGATCCTGACAACAGAGAGATCTACTCAGGCAGAGATGCCACAGTATTTGTGACTGAAACTAAGTACGTTTCATGAGGGCTAATAGGGAGCTAGTAGGAGATATGTCAGTGTGTGTGTATAGAGTCTGTGTCAGTCAATACTAAAGCTGTGTGTGTTTCCTGCAGCTGCTCTGCACGTATTACCTGTCACTGCTCCAGCTCAGCAGGCCTCTCTCTGCCTTTTCTTTCTTTGTCTCAGTAAGTCAGTGTGGGTTGAGAGGAGATGAAACTGAGATTACCATTATCAGACAGTCTGCTACAGGAAGCTGAGATGACCATTATCAGACAGTCTGCTACAGGAAGCTGAGATGACCATTATCAGACAGTCTGCTACAGGAAGCTGAGATGACCATTATCAGACAGTCTGCTACAGGAAGCTGAGATGACCATTATCAGACAGTCTGCTACAGGAAGCTGAGATGACCATTATCAGACAGTCTGCTACAGGAAGCTGAGATGACCATTATCAGACAGTCTGCTACAGGAAGCTGAGATGACCATTATCAGACAGTCTGCTACAGGAAGCTGAGATGACCATTATCAGACAGTCTGCTACAGGAAGCTGAGATGACCATTATCAGACAGTCTGCTACAGGAAGCTGAGATGACCATTATCAGACAGTCTGCTACAGGAAGCTGAGATGACCATTATCAGACAGTCTGCTACAGGAAGCTGAGATGACCATTATCAGACAGTCTGCTACAGGAAGCTGAGATGACCATTATCAGACAGTCTGCTACAGGAAGCTAAGATGACCATTATCAGACAGTCTGCTACAGGAAGCTGAGATGACCATTATCAGACCGTCTGCTACAGGAAGCTGAGATGACCATTATCAGACAGTCTGCTACAGGAAGCTGAGATGACCATTATCAGACAGTCTGCTACAGAAAGCTGAGATGACCATTATCAGACAGTCTGCTACAGGAAGCTGAGATGACCATTATCAGACAGTCTTCTACAGGAAGCTGAGATGACCATTATCAGACAGTCTGCTACAGGAAGCTGAGATGACCATTATCAGACCGTCTGCTACAGAAAGCTGAGATGACCATTATCAGACAGTCTGCTACAGGAAGCTGAGATGACCATTATCAGACCGTCTACTACAGAAAGCTGAGATGACCATTATCAGACAGTCTGCTACAGGAAGCTGAGATGACCATTATCAGACCGTCTACTACAGAAAGCTGAGATGACCATTATCAGACAGTCTGCTACAGGAAGCTGAGATGACCATTATCAGACAGTCTGCTACAGGAAGCTGAGATGACCATTATCAGACCGTCTACTACAGAAAGCTGAGATGACCATTATCAGACAGTCTGCTACAGGAAGCTGAGATGACCATTTTCAGACAGTCTGCTACAGACAGAGGATACACCACACAGGTCCCCATTATCCAGGCTGCACGCTGCGCTCAGTATGCTGTGAGCACAGCAATGATTTTCATATGAAAGCGTTAGTTTAAAAGGGAAGAGAGAGATCAATATAGTATAGAATAGGAAAGGAAAGAGATAGAATATAGAAAGAGTGTCAGGTGTGTGCATACTGGTAGTGAAGTCAGGTGCAGGAGAGCAGAGAGTTGTGAACAGGCACTTTATTGAGTCAGGAGAAACCAACAGACGGACGCAACTGTGTCAAACCTCCAGCCAATAGGCAAAAGTGCAAAACGAGCAAAACAGTCACAATAATTTATGTTTAACAATAAACATCTTCGTGAACAACACGGTATAAGCAAACCAGTCTGGCGCGTCAACAATAAACACGTAACACAAACAATTTCACACAAAGACATGAGAGGGAACAGAGGAATAAATACATGCAGTGTGATTGGGGATTGAAAACCAGGTGTGCAGGGAACAAGACAAAACAAATGGATCAATGAAAAATGGAGCGTCGATGGCTAGAAAGTCGGTGACGTCGACCTCCGAACGCCGCCCGAACAAGGAGAGGAGCCGACTTCGGCGAAGTCGTGACAAAGAGATAGGAGGAGGGGACCACGGCAGCAGTATTGTTTGCGGAATTCTAACAGGGTTTTAAATGGGAACAGGAAAAGCTAGAGAGCAGTAGAGGTTCCTTGAGAAGTAATTCATTGGAAAGATGAGATCTGAGAAAATCCATAAAGAGATCAAGACATCACTCTATGGGGAAAAAAGTGGGGGAGAGAACAAGAGGGGATTAGAGGAGAGGGGGTTTGAGGAGAGGGGATTAGAGGTGAGGGGGTTAAAGGAGAGGGGATTAGAGGAGAGGGGGTTCGAGGAGAGGGGATTAGAGGTGAGGGGGTTAAGGAGAGGGGATTAGAGATGAGGGGGTTAAAGGAGAGGGGATTAGAGGAGAGGGGGTTCGAGGAGAGGGGATTAGAGGTGAGGGGGTTAAGGAGAGGGGATTAGAGGTGAGGGGGTTAAAGGAGAGGGGATTAGAGGTGAGGGGGTTCGAGGAGAGAGGATTAGAGGTGAGGGGGTTAAGGAGAGGGGATTAGAGGAGAGGGGGTTCGAGGAGAGGGGATTAGAGGTGAGGGGGTTAAGGAGAGGGGATTAGAGGAGAGGGGGTTCGAGGAGAGGGGATTAGAGGTGAGGGGGTTAAAGGAGAAGGGATTAGAGGTGAGGGGGTTCGAGGAGAGGGGATTAGAGGTGAGGGGGTTAAGGAGAGGGGATTAGAGGAGAGGGGGTTCGAGGAGAGGGGATTAGAGGTGAGGGGGTTAAGGAGAGGGGATTAGAGGTGAGGGGGTTCGAGGAGAGGGGATTAGAGGTGAGGGGGTTAAGGAGAGGGGATTAGAGATGAGGGGGTTAAAGGAGAGGGGATTAGAGGAGAGGGGGTTCGAGGAGAGGGGATTAGAGGTGAGGGGGTTAAGGAGAGGGGATTAGAGGTGAGGGGGTTCGAGGAGAGGGGATTAGAGGAGAGGGGGTTCGAGGAGAGGGGATTAGAGGTGAGGGGGTTAAAGGAGAGGGGATTAGAGGAGAGGGGGTTCGAGGAGAGGGGATTAGAGGTGAGGGGGTTAAAGGAGAGGGGATTAGAGGAGAGGGGGTTCGAGGAGAGGGGATTAGAGGTGAGGGGTTAGAGGAGAGGGGGTTAGAGGGTGATTCTGGAAAAGGTGAGAATAGTCTATGTGTGTGTGTGTTCTGATGTCAGGTGATGACAGAACTCTCGTTTGTGTATCATGGCACCCTCTGGCAACATCTGACTGTGAACATTAGGTGTAGTAAAGCTACTGTAGCAGACACTTCCCAGACTAACATTACAAACACTATCACCATTGTCCCAGCCCCACTTTACCTCGGCTCCTGTGTAGAATGCATACTACAGGGCTATAGCCGTACTCAGGTTTTGACACTACAGCTTGACGGTACACAGTAGTGCAAAGAAAGACCACCGTTCTTTGACGCAAACATTCCCTCTTTTAAACATTTTCAGAAAAGAACCGAGAAATGACAGTTGAAGCATGTTTTCTGGGTATGCAGCGGTTAGTATAACAGGGGTGTGTGTGGGGAGGGGGGGCTGCTTAAGCCTTTTTATTTGTAAGGATTTTACAGGAAAGAAGCTAATCATTAGAGCCAGAAGAACACTTCTTCCCTTCTGTTGTGATTATGTAACCAACCAAGTGCCACAATTATCATAATGCAACAATGTTAATGAGGGACTGGAGCAGAGAGGTCCTGCTACCATCGCAATTATCATGGACCGACGCTATATAATATACTGACTGTAGTTAGGTACATATTTTTCAAGCTCTTTTTGGTGTAAATGCTGTATTGCTGCTGGACTATGGCACCCCCTTCCTATACTGTGTACTGCTGTAGACCAGGGCACTACGGTACACAGCTAAATATGAGCCATATAACCAAGAACAAAGAGCCAAGAACAAAGACAATATTCCTTTTCAAATCAAATAACATTTTATTAGCCACATGCGCCGAATACAACAGGTGTAGATCTTACCGTGAAATGCTTACTTACGAGCCCCTAACCAATAATGTAGTTAAAAAAAATACGGATAAGAATAAGATATTAAAAGTAACAAGTAATTAAAGAGCAGCAGTAAAATAACAATAGTGAGACTAAATGCAGGGGGGTACCGGTACAGAGTCAATGTGCGGGGGCACCGGTTAGTTGAGGTAATATGTACATGTAGATAGAGTTATTAAAGTGACTACGCATAGATAATAACAACAGCGAGTAGCAGCGGTGTAAAAGAGGAGGGGGACCTACACTTGGTGCTCCGGTACCGTTTGTCGTGTGGTAGAGAGAACAGTCTATGATTGGGGTGGCTGGAGTCTGACAATTTTTAGGGCCTTCCTCTGACATCGCCTGGTTATAGAGGTCCTGGATGGCAGGAAGCTTGGCCCCAGTGATGTACTGGGCCGTTCGCACTACCCTCTGTAGTGCCTTGCGGTCGGAGGCCGAGCAATTGCCATATCAGACAGGGACGCAACCAGTCAGGATGCTCTCGATGGTGCAGCTGTAGAACATTTTGATGATCTGAGGACCATTCTCAAATCTTTTCAGTCTCCTGAGGGGGAATAGGCTTTGCCGTGCCCTCTTCACGACTGTCTTGGTGTGCTTGGACCATGTTAGTTTGTTGGCGATGTGGCCGGCAGGGATGTACTTGTCCCATCGCGCACTAGCGACTCCTGTGGGGGGGCCGGGCGCAGTGCACGCTGACACAGTCACCAGGTGTACGGTGTTTCCTCCAACACATTGGTGCGGCTGGCTTCCACGTTTAGTGGGCATTGTGTCAAGAAGCAGTGCAGCTTGGTTGGGTTGTGTTCCGGAGGACGCACGGCTCTCGACCTTCGCGTCTCCCGAGTACGTACGGAAGTTGCAGCGATGAGACATGACTGTAACTAACAATTGTATACCACGAAATTGGGGAGGAAAAAGGGGTTAAATTATATATATTTTTAAATAAACATCTATTGAACTTACCAGAATTCGCCTGATGTGTGGAGGATTAGCCATCGTTGATTCAACAAGCATTAGCCTGGCGTCGTCGGATCTTGAGCTGGGGAGGATGGCTGTTTCTAGTGAGCTGGGGAGGACGGCTGTTCCTAGTGAGCTGGGGAGGACGGCTGTTTCTAGTGAGCTGGGGAGGACGGCTGTTTCTAGTGAGCTGGGGAGGACGGCTGTTCCTAGTGAGCTGGGGAGGACGGCTGTTCCTAGTGAGCTGGGGAGGACGGCTGTTCCTAGTGAGCTGGGGAGGACGGCTGTTCCTAGTGAGCTGGGGAGGACGGCTGTTTCTAGTGAGCTGGGGAGGACGGCTGTTCCTAGTGAGCTGGGGAGGACGGCTGTTCCTAGTGAGCTGGGGAGGACGGCTGTTCCTAGTGAGCTGGGGAGGACGGCTGTTTCTAGTGAGCTGGGGAGGACGGCTGTTCCTAGTGAGCTGGGGAGGACGGCTGTTCCTAGTGAGCTGGGGAGGACGGCTGTTCCTAGTGAGCTGGGGAGGACGGCTGTTCCTAGTGAGCTGGGGAGGACGGCTGTTCCTAGTGAGCTGTGGACTTCAAGCAGGGCATTTTCCACCATGGATAAAAAATAGGCATCGACCTTGGAATTATTCTTTCAGGGAGTTTGGTCCAGTACCATAAGCAACATTGGGTTTCAATGAATTTTGCTGTATCATTCGTCATACCTTCAATGAGCTCCAATGACCGCCAACTTTAGCTTACAAGCTTGTTAGTTGAACAGTGTCAGTGAGTTTTATAAGAGTACACTGTAATACCCAGGATTATATTTTTACTTCTCTACACTGTAATTGATTATAGTGCAGCTGATCATTTTTGTTTAGCTAATATATTCAACCCCTATATCTTATTCCAGAACCTGGCATATGCCGCTCACATTCCAAGAAGGCGTAGCAGTCGGACGTGTGTTTGTCTTGTCTTGTCCCGTCTTGTCCCGCGTAAATAGTCCTCGTATTTTTTGTATACATTTCGTATATATTTTAATTTCACTTTCCATCTTGGAACTGAATATACATTCCCGCAACCCGCCTCACCCAATGTGGTACGGATCTGCTATTTTTTATACTTTAGAACCGTAACCCCACTCAGAAGCTAGCCAGATAACTAGCTACTAGCTAGTAGTCAGTTAGCCACTGCTGCGGTCTTCGCCCTTAACTCGGACACCAGCCAGCTTCAGCTCGGGCAAATACCTGCCAGTCTGCAGGCGCGATATCAACCCAGAGAATACAGGACTGCTTTTTCTCTACCACATCACCGGATTCCTGACGCAAGCTCTGGACAATTACACCGGATCATCGTCGCTAGCTAGCTGCAACCAGGTGGCTACTACTGGCTAATACCTCTGTCCCGAAATAAGCACCAGTTAGCCTTGAGCTAGCCTCGAGCTAGGCCCATCTGCCGGCTAGCCGAAGAGGCCTACCAGCAAATTATTGGGCTACAATACCTCTTTTGCCAATTGGACTGGACCCTTTATTGCCGACACGGAGCCCCGCCGATCCATCACGACTGGTCTGCCGACGTAATTGTCCGAGGTGGTTTCAACAGGCTTTTCCATTGCGACGTTTCTGAATACCCATCTGCTAATTATTAGCTGTCTTATCGGCTGCTATCTAAATAAATATACAGGACAATTTTTTTTCTTTTTTCCTGGGTCACTATATCTATTTTGCCAATTGGATCGATCCCCTCTACCACACGGAACCCCACTAATCAAACGAACGAGGTGACAAAAAAATAAAAAAAATAAAAAATAAAAACAGACCTCCATCCTATGTTATCTTGCTACCGATAGCCAGCTACCCGGCCAGCTGTCTGGATCGCCGTGCCCCCAACCAACCTCTACTCACTGGACCCTTATGATCACTCGATTAAGCATGCCTCTCCTTAATGTAAATATGCCTTGTCCATTGCTGTTCTGGTTAGTGTTTATTGGCTCATTTCACTGTAGAGCCTCTAGCCCTGCTCACTATATATCCAACCTCTCAGTTCCACCACCCACATATGCGATGACATCACCTGGTTTCAATGATGTTTCTAGAGACTATATCTCTCTCATCATCACCCATTACCTAGGTTTACCTCCACTGTATTCACATCCTACCATACGTTTGTCTGTACATTATTCCTTGAAGCTATTTTATCGCCCCCAGAAACTTCCTTTTACTCTCTGTTCTAGACGTTCCAAACGACCAATTCTCATAGCTTTTAGCCGTACCCTTATCCTACTCCTCCTCTGTTCCTCTGGTGATGTAGAGGTGAATCCAGGCCCTGCAGTACCTAGCTCCACTCCTATTCCCCAGGCGCTCTCTTTTGATGACTTCTGTAACCGTAATAGCCTTGGTTTCATGCATGTTAACATTAGAAGCCTCCTCCCTAAGTTTGTTTTGTTCACTGCTTTAGCACACTCTGCCAACCCAGATGTTTTAGCCGTGTCTGAATCCTGGCTTAGGAAGACCACCAAAAATTCTGACATTTTCATCCCTAACTACAAGATTTTCAGACAAGATAGAACGGCCAAAGGGGGCGGTGTTGCAATCTACTGCAAGGATTGCCTGCAGAGTTCTGTTTTACTATCCAGGTCTGTTCCGAAACAATTTGAACTCCTACTTTTAAAAATCCACCTCTCTAAAAACAAGTCTCTCACTGTTGCCGCCTGCTATAGACCACCCTCTGCCCCCAGCTGTGCTCTGGACACCATATGTGAACTGATTGCCCCCCATCTATCTTCAGAGCTTGTGCTGCTAGGCGACCTAAATTGGAACATGCTTAACACCCCAGCCATCCTACAATCTAAGCTTGATGCCCTCAATCTCACACAAATGATCAATGAACCTACCAGGTATCACCCCAATTCCGTAAACACGGGTACCCTCATAGACATCATCCTGACCAACTTGCCCTCCAAATACACCTCTGCTGTTTTCAACCAAGATCTCAGCGATCACTGCCTCATTGCCTGTATCCGTAATGGGTCAGCGATCAAACGACCTCCACTCATCACTGTCAAACGCTCCCTGAAACACTTCAGCGAGCATGCCTTTCTAATCGACCTGGCCGAGGTATCCTGGAAGGATATTGATCTCATCCCGTCAGTAGAGGATGCCTGGATATTTTTTTTAAATGCCTTCCTCACCATCTTGAATAAGCATGCCCCATTCAAGAAATTTAGAACCAGGAACAGATATAGCCCTTGGTTCTCTCCTGACCTGACTGCCCTTAACCAACAGAAAAACATCCTATGGCGTTCTGCATTAGCATCGAACAGCCCCCGTGATATGCAACTTTTCAGGGAAGCTAGAAACCAGTATACACAGGCAGTTAGAAAAGCCAAGGCTAGCTTTTTCAAGCAGAAATTTGCTTCCTGCAACACAAACTCAAAAAGGTTCTGGGACACTGTAAAGTCCATGGAGAATAAGAACACCTCCTCCCAGCTTCCAACTGCACTGAAGAGAGGAAATACTGTCACCACCGACAAATCCATTATAATTGAGAATTTCAATAAGCATTTTTCTACGGCATTTTTCTTCTATTTCTTCTGGCCATGCTTTCCACCTGGCTACCCCTACCCCGGTCAACAGCACTGCCCTCCCCTCTGCTACTCGCCCAAGCCTTCCCCATTTCTCTTTCTCCCAAATACAGTCAGCTGATGTTCTGAAAGAGCTGCAAAATCTGGACCCTTACAAATCAGCCGGGCTAGATAATCTGGACCCTTTCTTTCTAAAACTATCTGCTGAAATTGTTGCCACCCCTATTACCAGCCTTTTCAACCTCTCTTTCGTGTCGTCTGAGATTCCCAAAGATTGGAAAGCAGCTGCGGTTATCCCCCTCCTCAAAGGGGGGGACACTCTAGACCCAAACTGCTACAGACCTATATCTATCCTACCCTGCCTTTCTAAGGTCTTCGAAAGCCAAGTCAACAAACAGATTACCGACCATCTCGAATCCCACCATACCTTCTCCGCTATGCAATCTGGTTTCAGAGCTGGTCATGGGTGCACCTCAGCCACGCTCAAGGTCATAAACGATATCTTAACCGCTATCGATAGGAAACAGTACTGTGCAGCCATATTCATTGACCTGGCCAAGGCTTTTGACTCTGTCAATCACCACATCCTCATCGGCAGACTCGACAGCCTTGGTTTCTCTAATGATTGCCTCGCCTGGTTCACCAACTACTTCTCTGATCGAGTTCAGTGTGTCAAATCGGAGGGTCTGTTGTCCGGACCTCTGGCAGTCTCTATGGGGGTGCCACAGGGTTCAATTCTTGGACCGACTCTCTTCTCTGTATACATCAATGATGTCGCTCTTGCTGCTAGTGAGTCTCTGATCCACCTCTACGCAGACGACACTATTCTGTATACTTCTGGCCCTTCTCTTGACACTGTGTTAACAACCCTCCAGGCGAGCTTCAATGCCATACAACTCTCCTTCCGTGGCCTCCAATTGCTCTTAAATACAAGTAAAACTAAATGCATGCTCTTCAACCGATCGCTGCCTGCACCTGCCCGCCTGTCCAGCATCACTACTCTGGACGGCTCTGACTTAGAATATGTGGACAACTACAAATACCTAGGTGTCTGGTTAGACTGTAAACTCTCCTTCCAGACTCACATCAAGCATCTCCAATCCAAAGTTAAATCTAGAATCGGCTTCCTATTCCGCAACAAAGCATCCTTCACTCATGCTGCCAAACATACCCTTGTAAAACTGACCATCCTACCAATCCTCGACTTCGGTGATGTCATTTACAAAATAGCCTCCAAAACCCTACTCAATAAATTGGATGCAGTCTATCACAGTGCCATCCGTTTTGTCACCAAAGCCCCATATACTACCCACCACTGCGACCTGTACGCTCTCGTTGGCTGGCCCTCGCTTCACACTCGTCGCCAAACCCACTGGCTCCAGGTCATCTACAAGACCCTGCTAGGTAAAGTCCCCCCTTATCTCAGCTCGCTGGTCACCATAGCAACGCCCACCCGTAGCACGCGCTCCAGCAGGTATATCTCTCTGGTCACCCCCAAAACCAATTCTTCCTTTGGCCGCCTCTCCTTCCAGTTCTCTGCTGCCAATGACTGGAACGAACTACAAAAATCTCTGAAACTGGAAACACTTATCTCCCTCACTAGCTTTAAGCACCAGCTGTCAGAGCAGCTCATAGATTACTGCACCTGTACATAGCCCATCTATAATTTAGCCCAAACAACTACCTCTTTACCTACTGTATTTATTTATTTTGCTCCTTTGCACCCCATTATTTCTATCTCTAATTTGCACCTTCTTCCACTGCAAACCAACCATTCCAGTGTTATTTTTTTTACTTGCTATATTGTATTTACTTCGCCACCATGGCCTTTTTATATTTTTTTATTTTATTTATTTATATATATATTTTGTTTGCCTTCACCTCCCTTATCTCACCTCACTTGCTCATATTGTATATAGACTTATTTTCACTGTGTTATTGACTGTATGTTTGTTTTACTCCATGTGTAACTATGTGTTGTTGTATGTGTCGAACTGCTTTGCTTTATCTTGGCCAGGTCGCAATTGTAAATGAGAACGTGTTCTCAACTAGCCTACCTGGTTAAATAAAGGTGAAAAAAAAAAAAAAAAAAAAAAAAAAAAAAGTCAAATTGCTATCCCTGTGTGGTTGTATTTTCATTGAGTCATACTGCATTTATTCTTGTTGCATGATGGGAGAACATTCTGTAAACAGTAATCTAAGCCTTTAAAAAAAACTCTTAGTAATATCCCTAGCCTCTTGTTTTTCTCCTAGTGAGTCATTATCAGGTCATTTACTGTCCTTTCACCATTATTCCCATGCTGGTCAATCTGAGTCTTGTGATGAGAGGGTTACATGAGGAGTACGGTAAGAGGAGGTAGTTACAGTACATATAGGTTTGGATGGCTATTTATGTTCTATGCTAGCTATAGCCATCCATAGGGCCATCTATAGGGCCTTGCACTCAACAAACCCAAAGGCTATAGTAGAATTTCATTCATGTAGGCTACCACACCACCTCAGCCTCTCCCTTCCTCAATCCCTCCCTCCCTCTCCCTTCCTCAATCTCTCCCTATCTACATCCCTCCCTCTTATACATCCCTGTCTCTGTCCCCCCCTCCATCAATCCATCCGTTTCTTCTATCCCGCCCTCCGACTCTCCTCCCTCCATCCTTCCCTCTCCAGACACGCTCACCCGTTCCCGGACAGAGACAGATCAAACCAGGTCCTTAGAGGTGTAATGAGGCAACAGCAGCCTGACACATAGCTGCCTGTCATTACACACTAGTCACCATTATACAGTAGTCACCTCACCTCTACTGGCAACACGAGTCAATATCTTACATCATCAATGACTAAGAGCCACTGTGTCACGATTGCTACATGTCTGCTGCCCTGTTTCCAGTTGAATCTGGGTCTGCTATGAGAAAGCCAGGTTCTAGGTTTAGGGTCAATTAAACGGCACATGACTGTTTCAATCCAAACGTTAACGCAGACTAATGCACTATTGTATCATTTATAAAGGTTTAGCAAATATTTGAGCTTGACAAGCAATTAGTTCAATGTGGCTTTACCCAGTGGCAACTGTTATGTGTCTTAATGTAAATTAAGTCTTGAATTAAACACACTGGAATTGATATGTATAATGTGAATTAGAAAACCCTAAAATTAACTTTCATTATATGTCTGCTATGAGAAAGAGAGGTACCAGGATTATGGTAAATTGTCAAATAGCTGTTTCACTCCAGACTGAGATGAACACTACTGTAATGGTTGAGCAAATATTTAAGCTCGACAAGCAATTAATTCGCTCATCGTGGCTTTACCCAGTGGCAAGTACTATTAAATGCCTTGACTGATTGTCCGAATAATCAGCCTATGAAGCCTTGCACTAAACACACACACACACACACACACACACACACACACACACACACACACACACATTTAAATGTGTGAATTACAAACAAAGTCCAAAAATGTGGTTGCAACAACAATGGGGTTGCAATATTGGAAAGCCGTACAACAGGAAAGTGCTGTGGTGATGTAACCAGAAGGAGTGTTGTCTAATTGTCTTTCATCTGAAAGGCAGAACGTCTGTGAGCCTCCAGTGTCTTTGTGTTGTGTGGAGCGAGCCGGGCAGCCGAGCACATTGCTGCACTGTGGGGATGGCACTGAGAAAAGGCTGAATCACCCAAGCCTGTCGCGGTGCCAAGGAAGCACGTGGCTGACTGGCAGAGACCAGAACACTCAGCTTTACTAGAACACAGAGACCAGAACACTCAGCTTTACTAGAACACAGAGACCAAACACTCAGCTTTACTAGAACACAGAGACCAGAACACTCAGCTTTACTAGAACACAGAGACCAGAACACTCAGCTTTGCTAGAACACAGAGACCAGAACACTCAGCTTTACTAGAACACAGAGACCAAAACACTCAGCTTTACTAGAACACAGAGACCAAACACTCAGCTTTACTAGAACACAGAGACCAGAACACTCAGCTTTACTAGAACACAGAGACCAGAACACTCAGCTTTACTAGAACACAGAGACCAGAACACTCAGCTTTACTAGAACACAGAGACCAGAACACTCAGCTTTACTAGAACATAGAGACCAGAACACTCAGCTTTACTAGAACACAGATACCAGAACACTCAGCTTTACTAGAACACAGAGACCAGAACACTCAGCTTTACTAGAACACAGAGACCAGAACACTCAGCTTTACTAGAACACAGAGACCAGAACACTCAGCTTTACTAGAACACAGAGACCAGAACACTCAGCTTTACTAGAACACAGAGACCAGAACACTCAGCTTTACTAGAACACAGAGACCAGAACACTCAGCTTTACTAGAACACAGAGACCAGAACACTCAGCTTTACTAGAACACAGAGACCAGAACACTCAGCTTTACTAAAAACCAGATAGGAAACATAACAAAGGAGAGAGTGGACCCAGCTATCTGATTTAGTGAGCTATGAAATTCCAAAAACCACACACGCAGACACACATGCACGAGAATGCACGCACACGCACACACACACACACACACACACACACACACACACACACACACACACACACACACACACACACACACACACACACACACAGTTGTCCAACTAGAATCTTAGTGTTCACCCAACTGAGTGGATTTTCTCTAATTTGTTAATGTTTTCAATTGCTCAGAATTTGCATTTAAGTAGTGTTTCATTATTCCAAATGCTAATTTCAAAATGAGTGTTTTAAAATAACATTGGGTATGATAATCAAATGTGTGTTTAAATGGGCACTGTGCTACAATGATGGAAATGGAATCTGAGTATGCCCCCCAAAAATATTTTACTGACAAGAGTTTTTAGAATTTATTTCAATACACGGTTCTCTAGTCTTCATTTCCTGTAATATTTATCCAGGAGGGACAAGCTATTTAAAGCATGAATCTCATCACTGTCACAAAAATACAGAATTTATCAATACTATTTAGGCCCTTTAATGTCTGACAGAAACAACAAGAAAACACAATTCATAGTTTAGATTTATTTAGTAGTTAGAATGAAATGAAAGAAAATAAGAAAAGCTAAATTAACAGCAATACTGTGATGATTTTTGTATAGGGCCATAATATCTCATTTACACATAATTAATAGAATATCAAGCGCAATATATTTTTTTATATTCATGTATACTTACACTTATGAAATAATACAAATACTTATTGTTTATGCTCTATGTCTAATCTCAGCACCCAGAACCAAGGCCACGTTCAGTTGCCAAACGTTGTTGAACAATGCAGATAGAAATGCCATGAATAGAGTTGATATGATTCCTTATTCTACATGTCAGAGAGTCATGTTTGTTCTACATAGCCTATTTCTAACTGAACGTTCCAAATCAATGTGTCGTGCTGAGCGCACCCCAAATCAGCTATGTTCAAGCAGACACAAGAGACCAACATAATGTTGCCCCTTCCCCAAATTTTAGATGAATCAAATTGGATAATGAATTGTGATTCATGTAGAAAGCAAATTAACAATGGAATTAATACAGATTTTGATAATTTATGGAAAACAAAACAATACTAATCTAGTTAACATGACACCGAGGAACTTGAATCTCACAACCTGCTCCACTACAGCCCCGTCAATGAGAAGGGGGGGTGCTCGGTCCTCCTTTTCCTGTTGTCCAAAATCATCTCCTTTGTCTTGATCACGTTGAGGGAGAGGTTGTTGTCCTGGCACCACACGGCCAGGTCTCTGACCTCCTCCCTATAGGCTGTCACATCGTTGTCGGTGATCAGGCCTACCACTGTTGTGTCATCGGCAAACTTAATGATGGTGTTGGAATGGTGCCTGGCCATGCAGTCATGAGTGAACAGGGAGTACAGGAGGGGACTGAGCACGCACCCCTGAGGGGCCCCCGTGTTGAGGATCAGCGTGGCAGATGTGTTGTTACCTACCCTTACCACCTGGGGGCGGCCCGTCAGGAAGTCCGGGTTGCAGTTGGTGTTTAGTCTCAGGGTCCTTAGCTTAGTGATGAGCTTTGAGGGCACTATGTTGTTGAACCCTGAGCTGTTGTCAATGAATTAGCATTCTCACATAGGTGTTCCTTTTGACCAGGTGCGAAAGGGCAGTGTGGAGTGCAATAGAGATTGCATCATCTGTGGATCTGTTGGGGTGGTATGCAAATTGGGTGAGTCTAGGGTTTCTGGGATAATGGTGTTGATGTGAGCCATGACCAGCCTTTCAAAGCACTTCATGGCTACGGACGTGAGTGCTACGGGTCTGTAGTCATTTAGGCAGGTTACCTTAGTGTTCTTGGGCACAGGGACTATGGTGTCTGCTTGAAACATGTTGGTATTACAGACTCAGTCAGGGACAGGTTGAAAATGTCAGTGAAGACACTTGCCAGTTGGTCAGCGCATGCTCGGAGTACACATCCTGGGAATCTGTCTGGCCCTGCTGCCTTGTGAATGATGACATGTTTAAAGGCCTTACTCACATTGGCTACGGAGAGCGTGATTACACAGTTGTCCGGAACAGCTGATGCTCTCATGCATGCCTCAGTGTTCCTTGCCTCGAAGCGAGCATAGAATGAATTTAGCTAGTTTGGTAGGCTTGTGTCACTGGGCAGCTCGCCGCTGTGCTTCCCTTTGTAGTCTGTTATAGTTTTATTAGTCTCTTCTGTTAGTCTCTTCTGTTAGGGTAGTTAACATGCTGTTAGTCTCTTCTGTTAGGGTAGTCAACATGCTGTTAGTCTCTTCTGTTAGGGTAGTCAACATGCTGTTAGTCTCTTCTGTTAGGGTAGTCAACATGCTGTTAGTCTCTTCTGTTAGGGTAGTCAACATGCTGTTAGTCTCTTCTGTTAGGGTAGTCAACATGCTGTTAGTCTCTTCTGTTAGGGTAGTCAACATGCTGTTAGTCTCTTCTGTTAGGGTAGTCAACATGCTGTTAGTCTCTTCTGTTAGGGTAGTCAACATGCTGTTAGTCTCTTCTGTTAGGGTAGTCAACATGCTGTTAGTCTCTTCTGTTAGGGTAGTCAACATGCTGTTAGTCTCTTCTGTTAGGGTAGTCAACATGCTGTTAGTCTCTTCTGTTAGGGTAGTCAACATGCTGTTAGTCTCTTCTGTTAGGGTAGTCAACATGCTGTTAGTCTCTTCTGTTAGGGTAGTCAACATGCTGTTAGTCTCTTCTGTTAGGGTAGTCAACATGCTGTTAGTCTCTTCTGTTAGGGTAGTCAACATGCTGTTAGTCTCTTCTGTTAGGGTAGTCAACATGCTGTTAGTATCTTCTGTTAGGGTAGTCAACATGCTGTTAGTCTCTTCTGTTAGGGTAGTCAACATGCTGTTAGTATCTTCTGTTAGGGTAGTCAACATGCTGTTAGTCTCTTCTGTTAGGGTAGTCAACATGCTGTTAGTCTCTTCTGTTAGGGTAGTCAACATGCTGTTAGTCTCTTCTGTTAGGGTAGTCAACATGCTGTTAGTCTCTTCTGTTAGGGTAGTCAACATGCTGTTAGTCTCTTCTGTTAGGGTAGTCAACATGCTGTTAGTCTCTTCTGTTAGGGTAGTCAACATGCTGTTAGTCTCTTCTGTTAGGATAGTCAACATGCTGTTAGTCTCTTCTGTTAGGGTAGTCAACATGCTGTTAGTCTCTTCTGTTAGGGTAGTCAACATGCTGTTAGTCTCTTCTGTTAGGATAGTCAACATGCTGTTAGTCTCTTCTGTTAGGGTAGTCAACATGCTGTTAGTCTCTTCTGTTAGGATAGTCAACATGCTGTTAGTCTCTTCTGTTAGGGTAGTCAACATGCTGTTAGTCTCTTCTGTTAGGGTAGTCAACATGCTGTTAGTCTCTTCTGTTAGGGTAGTCAACATGCTGTTAGTATCTTCTGTTAGGGTAGTCAACATGCTGTTAGTCTCTTCTGTTAGGGTAGTCAACATGCTGTTAGTCTCTTCTGTTAGGGTAGTCAACATGCTGTTAGTCTCTTCTGTTAGGGTAGTCAACATGCTGTTAGTCTCTTCTGTTAGGGTAGTCAACATGCTGTTAGTCTCTTCTGTTAGGATAGTCAACATGCTGTTAGTCTCTTCTGTTAGGGTAGTCAACATGCTGTTAGTCTCTTCTGTTAGGATAGTCAACATGCTGTTAGTCTCTTCTGTTAGGATATTCAACATGCTGTTAGTCTCTTCTGTTAGGGTAGTCAACATGCTGTTAGTATCTTCTGTTAGGGTAGTCAACATGCTGTTAGTCTCTTCTGTTAGGGTAGTCAACATGCTGTTAGTCTCTTCTGTTAGGATAGTCAACATGCTGTTAGTCTCTTCTGTTAGGGTAGTCAACATGCTGTTAGTCTCTTCTGTTAGGGTAGTCAACATGCTGTTAGTCTCTTCTGTTAGGGTAGTCAACATGCTGTTAGTCTCTTCTGTTAGGGTAGTCAACATGCTGTTAGTCTCTTCTGTTAGGGTAGTCAACATGCTGTTAGTCTCTTCTGTTAGGATAGTCAACATGCTGTTAGTCTCTTC
This sequence comes from Salvelinus fontinalis, assembly GCF_029448725.1. Lineage (NCBI taxonomy): Eukaryota > Metazoa > Chordata > Actinopteri > Salmoniformes > Salmonidae > Salvelinus > Salvelinus fontinalis. The sequence continues at coordinate 73,089 of NW_026600514.1, forward strand.
TGTTAGGGTAGTCAACATGCTGTTAGTCTCTTCTGTTAGGGTAGTCAACATGCTGTTAGGGTAGTCAACATGCTGTTAGTCTCTTCTGTTAGGGTAGTCAACATGCTGTTAGTCTCTTCTGTTAGGGTAGTCAACATGCTGTTAGTCTCTTCTGTTAGGGTAGTCAACATGCTGTTAGTCTCTTCTGTTAGGGTAGTCAACATGCTGTTAGTCTCTTCTGTTAGGGTAGTCAACATGCTGTTAGTCTCTTCTGTTAGGGTAGTCAACATGCTGTTAGTCTCTTCTGTTAGGATAGTCAACATGCTGTTAGTCTCTTCTGTTAGGGTAGTCAACATGCTGTTAGTCTCTTCTGTTAGGGTAGTCAACATGCTGTTAGTCTCTTCTGTTAGGGTAGTTAACATGCTGTTAGTCTCTTCTGTTAAAGTAGTCAACATGCTGTTAGTCTCTTCTGTTAGGGTAGTCAACATGCTGTTAGTCTCTTCTGTTAGGGTAGTCAACATGCTGTTAGTCTCTTCTGTTAGGGTAGTCAACATGCTGTTAGTCTCTTCTGTTAGGGTAGTCAACATGCTGTTAGTCTTCTCTTCTCCTCCCTGGCCCCTGTAGATGGATTAATAGCCTGACAGCTTGGAACTCCCTCTGACACTCCCAGTGTCCTTAGCAAGAGGGCCACTGCTGTTATAGAACAAAGCATCCACCAGCCATACCACACACAGTACTGCACCACCTGTACTGCACACACTTTACCACACACAGTACCACACACCTTACTGCAGCATGCAATCTCTGTTCGGTTCTGAAAGAACTGACCAGAAGAAAAGAGAGAGGATTTTAAGCAATTGAGATAGAGCCTCTCTCTCTCCTCAGGTTCCCTCCTGACTACCCAGCATGTTAAACAGCCCCATCCTCAACACAACAAAGACAGAAACAGCATGTTAAACAACCCCATCCTCAACACAACAAAGACAGAAACAGCATGTTAAACAACCCCATCCTCAACACAACAAAGACAGAAACAGCATGTTAAACAACCTCCATCCTCAACACAACAAAGACAGAAACAGCATGTTAAACAACCCCATCCTCAACACAACAAAGACAGAAACAGCATGTTAAACAACCCCATCCTCAACACAACAAAGACAGAAACAGCATGTTAAACAACCTCCATCCTCAACACAACAAAGACAGAAACAGCATGTTAAACAACTCCATCCTCAACACAACAAAGACAGAAACAGCATGTTAAACAACTCCAACACAACAAAGACAGAAACAGCATGTTAAACAACCCCATCCTCAACACAACAAAGACAGAAACAGCATGTTAAACAACCCCATCCTCAACACAACAAAGACAGAAACAGCATGTTAAACAACCCCATCCTCAACACAACAAAGACAGAAACAGCATGTTAAACAACCCCATCCTCAACACAACAAAGACAGAAACAGCATGTTAAACAACCCCATCCTCAACACAACAAAGACAGAAACAGCATGTTAAACAACCCCATCCTCAACACAACAAAGACAGAAACAGCATGTTAAACAACCCCATCCTCAACACAACAAAGACAGAAACAGCATGTTAAACAACCCCATCCTCAACACAACAAAGACAGAAACAGCATGTTAAACAACCTCCATCCTCAACACAACAAAGACAGAAACAGCATGTTAAACAACCCCATCCTCAACACAACAAAGACAGAAACAGCATGTTAAACAACCCCATCCTCAACACAACAAAGACAGAAACAGCATGTTAAACAACCCCATCCTCAACACAACAAAGACAGAAACAGCATGTTAAACAACCCCATCCTCAACACAACAAAGACAGAAACAGCATGTTAAACAACCCCATCCTCAACACAACAAAGACAGAAACAGCATGTTAAACAACCCCATCCTCAACACAACAAAGACAGAAACAGCATGTTAAACAACCCCATCCTCAACACAACAAAGACAGAAACAGCATGTTAAACAACCCCATCCTCAACACAACAAAGACAGAAACAGCATGTTAAACAACCCCATCCTCAACACAACAAAGACAGAAACAGCATGTTAAACAGCCCCATCCTCAACACAACAAAGACAGAAACAGCATGTTAAACAACCCCATCCTCAACACAACAAAGACAAGCTAAGAGGATGCTGGCTAGTGATGCAGACATCATAACATGCACCACACCATAGCTGTCCTGTATTATCTGAAACGTAGTGATGGAAGAGCTACTTTTGCTACATTGATTGTCAGAAATGCAAGTAGCTGGGACACATTAAGATATTATAGTCCTCGTTTTAAGGAGAACATTCTTAATTGTACATGAAGGCCAAATTATATACTGTAATATTTCAAAGAATTGATGAATTCAACCAATTCCAATTGACAAAATGACTGTCTAAATTTATTACAAATCATGCACCTCCACAATGCACTGCTCCGTATCACTTCAACATTATTTTGCTGACCCAGCAGAGAGTGAGAAGAGAGAGTGTGTGTGTGAAAGAGAACATGCTTGGCTGTGTGTGTGTGTGTGTGTGTGTGTGTGTGTGTGTGTGTGTGTGTGTGTGTGTGTGTGTGTGTGTGTGTGTGTGTGTGTGTGTGTGTGTGTGTGTGTGCATTCCTGCGTATCTGTGTGTATCTGTGTGTATCTGTGTGTGCCTGTGTGTCTGCATTCCTGAGTGTCTGTGTGTATCTGTGTGTATCTGTGTGTGCCTGTGTGTGTGTGTGTCTGCATTCCTGCGTGTCTGTGTGTATCTGTGTGTGCCTGTGTGTGCCTGTGTGTGTGTGTGTGTGTCTGCATTCCTGCGTGTCTGTGTGTATCTGTGTGTATCTGTGTGTGCCTGTGTGTCTGCATTCCTGAGTGTCTGTGTGTATCTGTGTGTGCCTGTGTGTGTGTGTGTCTGCATTCCTGCGTGTCTGTGTGTATCTGTGTGTGCCTGTGTGTGCCTGTGTGTGTGTGTGTCTGCATTCCTGCGTGTCTGTGTGTATCTGTGTGTATCTGTGTGTGCCTGTGTGTTCCAGAGAGAAAGAAGGGGAGAGAACCCCCTGCCATGGTAATGTGCTTTTCTGACACCTCATCATAACCCGAGCTAAAACCCAGCACCTGTATTGTATTCATTATCCCCTGGCTCCATCCTTAACAGCCCAGCCTCAGCCTCCCAGCCCTCAATCACACACTCATCGTGAGGGGGAAAAAGCCCTTCTTAATGTTGCTTTTTCAGATTTCAATTCCTGCCTTTAGCACATCTCTCCTGAGGGAGAGAGCTCATTGTAAAACAAACTGTCTGGCTGTCACCAGCTCTGTGTAGGTGTAAACGCTCACATAGAGCTCGGCTGAATACATGAATATTTCAATAGGTAATTTAGCCCAGTGTACATTACTTTGGAATGCAAAAAGTCATGAGATGGGAGGCGGCTCTTACATCCTCAATATCTCCACAGAGTTGTTTGGAAACCATCAAAATGGCCCCCTGCTCCTTCATGGGGAAAATTGGTTGAATTAGAGAGAAAAAAATATTCATTTGCCCCCCCCCCCCCGAAAGAACGCAATAATGGTCAACTGCAATGCGATGGTATTAAAGATTATAATCACCATCACTGTGGTGTCTGGGGACAATGTATTGAGGCTGGCTGTGCAGTGTGAAGGCTGGCTGTCTGCAAATTGCAGGTTTTCCTCAGAGAAAAAGCCAAACAGCTCAGAAAATAACAGTCTGTGACAGCTGAGTCCCACAAGCTTGTCAGACAGTATGGAACAAACAATGAATTTGTATCACAGAGTAGGCTACATCTGTATATTTGTCATTTATATACAGTATGTTCCATCTTTTTATCATGTGTGTGTGTCTATGTTTACAGATCGGGACTGAGACAATGTAAGGACAGTGAACATGAAAGTGAACATGAAGAGCTCTCTTTAGATATGAACCGTACCACTACAGAGAGTAATGACACTCTGAAAAACTCCTCCTCTCTTTAGATATGAACCGTACCACTACAGAGAGTAATGACACTCTGAAAAACTCCTCCTCTCTTTAGATATGAACCGTACCACTACAGAGAGAAATGACACTCTGAAAAACTCCTCCTCTCTTTAGATATGAACCGTACCACTACAGAGAGTAATGACACTCTGAAAAACTCCTCCTCTCTTTAGATATGAACCGTACCACTACAGAGAGTAATGACACTCTGAAAAACTCCTCCTCTCTTTAGATATGAACCGTACCACTAGGCATCACGAGGCATCAAATAAAGCCTCATTTATTTCAAGGACCATTTCTACTAGCAGTTAGTCTATCGCTTCATTGCCTTGTCCTGTGTACTCAGTCAGATTCCTGCACTCCTGTGTACTCAGTCAGATTCCTGCACTCCTGTGTACTCAGTCAGATTCCTGCACTCCTGTGTACTCAGTCAGATTCCTGCACTCCTGTGTACTCAGTCAGATTCCTGCACTCCTGTGTACTCAGTCAGATTCCTGCACCCCTGTGTACTCAGTCAGATTCCTGCACCCCTGTGTACTCAGTCAGATTCCTGCACTCCTGTGTACTCAGTCAGATTCCTGCACTCCTGTGTACTCAGTCAGATTCCTGCACTCCGGTGTACTCAGTCAGATTCCTGCACCCCTGTGTGCTCAGTCAGATTCCTGCACCCCTGTGTACTCAGTCAGATTCCTGCACTCCTGTGTACTCAGTCAGATTCCTGCACTCCTGTGTACTCAGTCAGATTCCTGCACTCCTGTGTACTCAGTCAGATTCCTGCACTCCGGTGTACTCAGTCAGATTCCTGCACCCCTGTGTGCTCAGTCAGATTCCTGCACCCCTGTGTACTCAGTCAGATTCCTGCACTCCTGTGTACTCAGTCAGATTCCTGCACTCTTAGCTTACCTCCCTCAGAATCCCATTGACACTTCATAATTACTGATCTTGATAAAGATAAATTGAATATTTGGCTCGTCGTCAGGCTTAGCAGACCAAGTTTTCTGTCGGCTGCGGTGCCAATGATTTGTTGCCATTTCACGATAACGGTAAGCCCAGTTATTTGGGTGAAGTTATGAGGCTGTTGATGAAGAAACGGTGGAGTTTTACTGGATGCAGCTGAGCACAACAGCAGCAGTCTGCAGCCCTCGTGATGACTCTCTGTCTCCTTCCTTCCTTCCTTCTCTCTCTCTCTCTCTCTCTCTCTCCCGCCCTCCCCATCCACCCTCTCTCTCTCTCCCCATCCATCCATCCCTCCCTCCCTCCCTCCCTCCCTCCCTCCCTCCCTCCCTCCCCAAACCCCTCTCTCTTTCCCCATCCTCTATCTCTCTCCCCATCCCCCTCTCTCTCTCACCCCCCATCCCCTATCTCTCCCCATCCCCTATCTCTCTCCCCATCCCCTCTCTCTCCCCATCCCCTATCTCTTTCCCCATCCCCTATCTCTTTCCCCATCCACTCTCTCTCTCTCCCCATTCATCCCTCCCTCCCCATACCCTATCTCTCCCCATCCCCTATCTCTCTCCCCATCCCCTCTCTCTCCCCATCCCTATCTCTTTCCCCATCCCCCTCTCTCTATCTCTCGCCATACCCACATTCTCTCCCCATCTCTCTTCCAATCTCTCTCTCCCATCTCTCTCTCTCTCCCCATCTCTCTCCCACCCCCCTCTCCCCATCTCTCTATCTCTCCCACTTCATTATTTTAGTACGTTAGCTTCCATCTCCTCCCATCCTCCCCATCCTCCTCTCCTCTTGATTTTATTCCCAACCACTCTTATACAAATCTCCCTTTTTCTTGTCTTTTTATATGAAAAAGCCATTATGATTAATTTGGGCCTTAGGACATCAGACCGCTCTCTCTCGCTCTCTCTCCTTCTTTCTTCCTCTCGCTCTTTAGCTCTCACGTACATACACACACACTCTTTCTCTCTACCCCTCTCAATCCCTCTCTCGCACATACACTATAATAATACTCTACATTTAGTGCAAACATCCACAGAATGTAGGACAGCTTGCTTCAAAATCAAAGAAAAGTACTGAGGCTAATGAAAACAACAAAGAACAATCTATATGGTTCACATTCCTGGGTAAATAAAAAATTGAATTACAAGTATCAATCATAAAACTTTGCATTACAGACAAATGCGAGTATGTTATTATGTGCTGTGGAGGTACTTAGGGCAGCGAGGTCAGAACCATCACACATTTTCCCTGAGTGTCCAATGATGAAACTCAATTGTCTGCATCCAGTCAGAATTGCATAAGGCCCAGCATACACAGCGATACGAAGAACAGCCAACATAATTACCCCATTAAACACTAATGTTCCCACATCCTCTGAGTATGACTTTCCCTGGGTGTCCCGAATGGCATCCTATTTCCTGTACAGTTCACTACTATTGACAAGAGCCCTGTGTTTATAGAGCACTACTATTGACCAGAGCCCTGTGTTTATAGTGCACTACTATTGACCAGAGCCCTGTGTATATAGAGCACTACTATTGACCAGAGCCCTGTGTTTATAGTGCACTACTATTGACCAGAGCCCTGTGTTTATAGAGCACTACTATTGACCAGAGCCCTGTGTTTATAGAGCACTACTATTGACCAGAGCCCTGTGTTTATAGAGCACTACTATTGACCAGAGCCCTGTGTTTATAGTGCACTACTATTGACCAGAGCCCTGTGTTTATAGAGCACTACTATTGACCAGAGCCCTGTGTTTATAGAGCACTACTATTGACCAGAGCCCTGTGTTTATAGAGCACTACTATTGACCAGAGCCCTGTGTTTATAGTGCACTACTATTGACCAGAGCCCTGTGTTTATAGAGCACTACTATTGACCAGAGCCCTGTGTTTATAGAGCACTACTATTGACCAGAGCCCTGTGTTTATAGAGCACTACTATTGACCAGAGCCCTGTGTTTATAGAGCACTACTATTGACCAGAGCCCTGTGTTTATAGAGCACTACTATTGACTAGAGCCATGTGTTTATAGTGCACTACTATTGACCAGAGCACTGTGTTTATAGAGCACTACTATTGACCAGAGCCCTGTGTTTATAGAGCACTACTATTGACCAGAGCCCTGTGTTTATAGAGCACTACTATTGACCAGAGCCCTGTGTTTATAGAGCACTACTATTGACCAGAGCCCTGTGTTTATAGAGCACTACTATTGACCAGTGCCCTGTGTTTATAGAGCACTACTATTGACCAGAGCCCTGTGTTTATAGAGCACTACTATTGACCAGAGCCCTGTGTTTATAGAGCACTACTATTGACCAGAGCCCCGTGTTTATAGTGCACTACTATTGACCAGAGCCCCGTGTTTATAGAGCACTACTATTGACCAGAGCCCTGTGTTTATAGAGCACTACTATTGACCAGAGCCCCGTGTTTATAGAGCACTACTATTGACCAGAGCCCTGTGTTTATAGAGCACTACTATTGACCAGAGCCCTGTGTTTATAGAGCACTACTATTGACCAGAGCCCTGTGTTTATAGAGCACTACTATTGACCAGAGCCCCGTGTTTATAGAGCACTACTATTGACCAGAGCCCCGTGTTTATAGAGCACTACTATTGACCAGAGCCCCGTGTTTATAGTGCACTACTATTGACCAGAGCCCCGTGTTTATAGTGCACTACTATTGACCAGAGCCCCGTGTTTATAGTGCACTACTATTGACCAGAGCCCTGTGTTTATAGAGCACTACTATTGAGCAGAGCCCTGTGTTTATAGAGCACTACTATTGACCAGAGCCCTGTGTTTATAGTGTACTACTATTGACCAGAGCCCTGTGTTTATAGTGCACTACTATTGACCAGAGCCCTGTGTTTATAGAGCACTACTATTGACCAGAGCCATGTGTTTATAGAGCACTACTATTGACCAGAGCCCTGTGTTTATAGTGCACTACTATTGACCAGAGCCCTGTGTTTATAGTGCACTACTATTGACCAGAGCCCTGTGTTTATAGTGCACTACTATTGACCAGAGCCATGTGTTTATAGAGCACTACTATTGACCAGAGCCCTGTGTTTATAGAGCACTACTATTGACCAGAGCCCTATGTTTATAGAGCACTACTATTGACCAGAGCCCCGTGTTTATAGTGCACTACTATTGACCAGAGCCCTGTGTTTATAGTGCACTACTATTGACCAGAGCCCTGTGTTTATAGTGCACTACTACTGACCAGAGCCCTGTGTTTATAGAGCACTACTATTGACCAGAGCCCTGTGTTTATAGTGTACTACTATTGACCAGAGCCCTGTGTTTATAGTGCACTACTATTGACCAGAGCCCTGTGTTTATAGAGCACTACTATTGACCAGAGCCCTGTGTTTATAGAGCACTACTATTGACCAGAGCCCTGTGTTTATAGAGCACTACTATTGACCAGAGCCCTGTGTTTATAGAGCACTACTATTGACCAGAGCCATGTGTTTATAGTGCACTACTATTGACCAGAGCACTGTGTTTATAGAGCACTACTATTGACCAGAGCCCTGTGTTTATAGAGCACTACTATTGACCAGAGCCCTGTGTTTATAGAGCACTACTATTGACCAGAGCCCTGTGTTTATAGAGCACTACTATTGACCAGAGCCCTGTGTTTATAGAGCACTACTATTGACCAGAGCCCTGTGTTTATAGTGCACTACTATTGACCAGAGCCCTGTGTTAAAAGAGCACTACTATTGACCAGAGCCCTGTGTTTATAGAGCACTACTATTGACCAGAGCCCTGTGTTTATAGAGCACTACTATTGACCAGAGCCCTGTGTTTATAGAGCACTACTATTGACCAGAGCCCTGTGTTTATAGAGCACTACTATTGACCAGAGCCATGTGTTTATAGTGCACTACTATTGACCAGAGCACTGTGTTTATAGAGCACTACTATTGACCAGAGCCCTGTGTTTATAGAGCACTACTATTGACCAGAGCCCTGTGTTTATAGAGCACTACTATTGACCAGAGCCCTGTGTTTATAGAGCACTACTATTGACCAGAGCCCTGTGTTTATAGAGCACTACTATTGACCAGAGCCCTGTGTTTATAGTGCAGTATAAAGGGAAAAAGGTGCCATTTGGGACACAGACACTATGTTGGTCACTGGGGCTACAAAGCATTGCTCTGTTCCTCTCCCTGAGACATCCATTCAGAGCTGCACCTCCTGGTGATATTACATATCATAGTCAGGGTTCCTTTCATATCCTCACTTGAGCCGTTCCCTCCCGGCTAGTGCGCGGCTGGGGCCCTACACCCACCCACTCAGCATAGGATCGGCCCGGTCCAGCCTGCCTCTCCCTCATTACTCCCAGTGTATTCCTGAAAAAGCACTTTTAAGCGTCTTAATTGCATTTGGGAGATAACCCTGTGGGTCAGTGACTGGAAGCCGGCCCATATAGAGCAGCGGGCGGCAGGGCAGGGCCGGCCTCTTTGCTTTAAATCAATGGACCATCCAGGCCTAATGCAGCTCCGGGCAGCTCCTCAGGAAGCATTAGGACTATTAGTGCAGAGCTGGCAGGATATTTATGGGCCACGGCTGTAACGGCTGCAGGGTGGTGGTGGTGGTGTGTGCAGCATGTCTGCTAGCCCAGTGAGAGGAAGAAGTGGGGGCCAAGGCCTCCTCATGCTGTGGGGTCAGCACTCCAAGCAGGGGTGATACATACAGCAGGGTGGGCTAACGGGGGCTACGACGCTGGAAAAACAGCCGACTGCAGGCCACCCCGTCCGCCCAACTGATGGGCTAGCCTCTGGCAATTAACCCCCGGCTGACAGGTTGTGGGAATTGAGTGTTTGTGTGTTTGACTGGCTGACTGGCTGACTGACTAACTGTGTGATGAGTCAACCACAGGGTCAAGCTGTTTAGATGCATCAGTTCAACTTCTTCATGTAGACTTGAGATTCACTTATTATTATGGCTGTGTGTCCCTCCAGTCTAATGGCTGATTCCTCTTTTATTTCCCTGTGAATGTGCAGCAGCTGAGTCAGCGTTTGGTAGCTGGGGGTTATGACAGACTATAGAAGAGAGCAGAAAAGTAGCAATATGAAGTGTTGAATAGAGTTTTTCAAGTCAGTAAAAAACACTTTTACCTGAGCTCATTTCTCCATCTATTTCCCTCTACAGATACACTACATGGCCAAAAGTCCTTTCAAACAACTCATTCCAAAATAATGGGCATTAATATGTAGATGGTCCCCCCGTTGTTGCTATAACAGCCTCCCCTCTTCTGGGAAGACTTCCCACAAGATGTTGAAACATTGCTGCAGGGACTTGCTTCCATTCGGCCACAAGAGCTTGAGGTTGGGCACTGATGTTGGACGCTTAGGCCTGGCTCGCAGCTGGCGTTCCAATTCATCCCAAAGGTGTTTGATGGGGTTGATCTCGACAAACCATTTCAGTATGGACCTCGCTTTGTGCATGGGGTCATTGTCCTGCTGAAACAGGAAGGGCCTTCCCCAAACTGTTGCCACAAAGTTTGAAGTACAGAATTGTCTAAAATGTAATTTTATGATGTAGCGTTAAGATTTCCTGAACCATGAAAAACAGCCCCAGACCATTATTGCTTCTCCACCAAACTTTACAGTTGGCACTATGTATTGGGGCAGATAGCGTTCTCCTGGCATCTGCCAAACCCAGATTCATCCGTCGGACTGCCAGATGGTGAAGCGTGATTCATTACTCCAGAGAACGGATTTCCACTGCTACAGAGTCCAATGGCGGCGAGCTTTACACCACTCCAGCCAACGCTTGGCATTGCGCATGTTGATCTTAGGCTGCTCGGCCATGGAAACCCATATCATTAAAGCTCCCGACAAACAGTTCTTGTGCTGACGTTGTTTCAGAGGCAGATTGGAACCCGGTAGTGAGTGCTGCAACTGAGGACAGACTATTTGTACAATAACAGCCCTTACAGTTGACCGAGGCAGCTCTAGCAGGGCAGAGATTTGACGAACTGACTGACTTGTTGGAATTTAAAAAAATATATATTTTACCTTTATTTAACTAGGCAAGTCAGTTAAGAAGAAATTCGTATTTTCAATTATGGCCTAGGAACAGTGGGTTAACTGCCTTGTTCAGGGGCAGAACAACAGATTTTATTTACCTTGTCAGCTCGGGGATTTGATCTTGCAACCACTAGGCTACCTGCCACCCCAAAGGTGGAATCCTGTGACAGTGCCACGATGAAAGTCACTGTGACCTTCAGCAAGGCCATTCTACTGGCAATGTTTGTCTATGGAGATTGCATGGCGGTGTGCTCAATTTTATACACCTGTCAGCAACGGGTATGGCTGAAATTGCCAAATCCACTAATTTGAAGGGGTGTCCACACACACTATATATACAAAAGTATCACAGCCTATTTGTCAGGCTGTCAAGCTGTCTACTTCAGCTCACGTCTAGGGTTTTCATTGTCAATAATGACGACGTTAGCGCGCGGTCACCTCACCTGAACACCTCCACACCGCCAGCAGGTGTTCTGAGACACAGCGACACACAACTCCCAGCTCTGTCGCCACGGATACCTAAGTGTGTTTTAAGTGTTAAATGTCAACTTAATGCCCCGCGTGTGACACACACCGACACACACACTGTGAAACTTGTGCACACACACACATCTACTGTACCATCATGTTTTATGGATTTTTCGCAGGCCTGTTCCCCCACACATCGTCTCCAGTCGCTTGTATTTTTAGTCGTGCTTCCAGAAGAATCTGACACAATCAGCCCTGCACAGCGGATTGATTTCACTCACTCTCTCACTCCATCTGTCTTTCTCTTCTCGCTATATCTCTCTATTTCTACATCTCTTTCTCTATATTCCTCCTCTTTATCTATCCTTCTCTCTCTCTCTCTCTCTCTCTCTCTCTCGTCTTCCCTCAATTTTTTCATCTATACACAGTATATTTTTGTCTCTTTCTCAATCTCTCAATATTTCTGTCTCTCTCCCTCTGTCTCTCCATGTGGCCTGTAACAGAAGCAGAGCTGTGCTGTGAGTCGTGATCCGTGTGGGAAGAGAGGGAGTCTCCCAGTGTGGAAGACAAGACAGGTAAAGAAAGGGAAGACATGGAGTGTGGAAGACAAGAGAAGACAAGACAGGCCAGCTGCGGCTGAGGCAGCATCTGCAGGACTACATTCAGACAGTCATTTTCCACTGATACCTTTCATCTCCTTTTCACATTAATCCTTCAATAAAAAACCAAATACGTTCTGGAAAGCAGTTTGTGTGGCAGGTGAACTAATTCATTAATCAGGATGTCAGTTTTCTGGAAAATCAGCAGGTCTAACAGTAGTAGGGGAATGACAATGAGAGAAGAGCGAAAGGACAGAGGAAGAGGTGGTTGCTCTGTTGAACAGTGACATTCCCTCGACGTCGCCCTTCACTGTTCTTTTCCTAACTGTAAATTCTACTACCCCTCCCGCGCGTCCTCCTTCACTGTCTCAGCCCATTTAGCTTTATTCTCTCCCCCCGATCTCTAGACTTATCTCTCTGAAACACACGTCTGCCAAGTCATGGCTAGTCACATCTTCTTACATGGTCAAATAGAGAGGACTTACTCTGAAAGAGGGCTTCTATAACCTCCTGACAGACAGAGAGACGTCCCTGCATTGCCCTCACATGCTTTTTATCACTTCTCTTGAAGTCAGTGTTGAAATCAGGTCATCTTACATAGGACAGTGACACTGAGCTTATTGTGTTGAGGTCATTGCTATTCCCTCGATGACACAAACAAGTGCATTTCCCAGGAGTCCACGAGTCTTCTCAGCAGTGGAATGCAGTGCTTCCTTAACGGCCTTGTAGCTGTATTCACACTGCCAGATAACATCCCTATAGCTGTATTCACACTGCCAGATAACATCCCTATAGCTGTACTGCCAGATAACATCCCTATAGCTGTATTCACACTGCCAGATAACATCCCTATAGCTGTACTGCCAGATAACATCCCTATAGCTGTACTGCCAGATAACATCCCTATAGCTGTACTGCCAGATAACATCCCTATAGCTGTACTGCCAGATAACATCCCTATAGCTGTACTGCCAGATAACATCCCTATAGCTGTACTGCCAGATAACATCCCTATAGCTGTACTGCCAGATAACATCCCTATAGCTGTACTGCCAGATAACATCCCTATAGCTGTACTGCCAGATAACATCCCTATAGCTGTACTGCCAGATAACATCCCTATAGCTGTACTGCCAGATAACATCCCTATAGCTGTACTGCCAGATAACATCCCTATAGCTGTACTGCCAGATAACATCCCTATAGCTGTACTGCCAGATAACATCCCTATAGCTGTACTGCCAGATAACATCCCTATAGCTGTACTGCCAGATAACATCCCTATAGCTGTACTGCCAGATAACATCCCTATAGCTGTATTCACACTGCCAGATAACATCCCTATAGCTGTATTCACACTGCCAGATTACATCCCTATAGCTGTATTCACACTGCCAGATAACATCCCTATAGCTGTACTGCCAGATAACATCCCTATAGCTGTACTGCCAGATAACATCCCTATAGCTGTATTCACACTGCCAGATAACATCCCTATAGCTGTATTCACACTGCCAGATAACATCCCTATAGCTGTATTCACACTGCCAGATAACATCCCTATAGCTGTATTCACGCTGCCAGATAACATCCCTATAGCTGTATTCACACTGCCAGATAACATCCCTATAGCTGTATTCACACTGCCAGATAACATCCCTATAGCTGTATTCACACTGCCAGATAACATCCCTATAGCTGTACTGCCAGATAACATCCCTATAGCTGTACTGCCAGATAACATCCCTATAGCTGTATTCACACTGCCAGATAACATCCCTATAGCTGTATTCACACTGCCAGATAACATCCCTATAGCTGTACTGCCAGATAACATCCCTATAGCTGTACTGCCAGATAACATCCCTATAGCTGTACTGCCAGATAACATCCCTATAGCTGTACTGCCAGATAACATCCCTATAGCTGTACTGCCAGATAACATCCCTATAGCTGTACTGCCAGATAACATCCCTATAGCTGTACTGCCAGATAACATCCCTATAGCTGTACTGCCAGATAACATCCCTATAGCTGTACTGCCAGATAACATCCCTATAGCTGTACTGCCAGATAACATCCCTATAGCTGTACTGCCAGATAACATCCCTATAGCTGTACTGCCAGATAACATCCCTATAGCTGTACTGCCAGATAACATCCCTATAGCTGTACTGCCAGATAACATCCCTATAGCTGTATTCACACTGCCAGATAACATCCCTATAGCTGTATTCACACTGCCAGATAACATCCCTATAGCTGTATTCACACTGCCAGATAACATCCCTATAGCTGTATTCACACTGCCAGATAACATCCCTATAGCTGTATTCACACTGCCAGATAACATCCCTATAGCTGTATTCACACTGCCAGATAACATCCCTATAGCTGTATTCACACTGCCAGATAACATCCCTATAGCTGTATTCACACTGCCAGATAACATCCCTATAGCTGTATTCACACTGCCAGATAACATCCCTATAGCTGTATTCACACTGCCAGATAACATCCCTATAGCTGTACTGCCAGATAATAGCCCCTGCTGGGAGGGAGCTTCCAAAGCCTCCGCGTCAAATGGATGTGTCATGCTCAAACTGTTATCACCATGGCTTTCATTGATTGTGATCTGTCCTGAACTATGAAGAGTACAGCGACATCATCTCCATTCTGAACGAGGAGAGCAGAGGAGGAGAATGTTTCTAGATGTGGGTTCAATTTAGATATTCATCTGACGTTCCGTCTTCCTCTTGGTGTTTGTACTGGCTCAACAATTATATCAAATCATAATAACTATTTGTATAACGCTTTGTTTCTAACTCAGTGCTTGACATAAAATAACAAAACAGACAGAAAGGATAATGAAACAAGATAGCTAATTAAAATCATACATTAAAAGCATTTTTATAAATGTGAGATGAGATAAGATATGACATAAGGGTGAATATTGTACCAATCCTGTGATATCACCTGTCAAAACATATCGTGCTTGTATGCAGTGAATTGAAGGTTCCGTACACCTCGTACAGTACTTTACATATTGATGTAGAATGTCCATCTGCAAACAGAGCTTATATGTCAGTAGCATTTTTATTTAACAACCACCACATCCTTCTGGTGAATGAATGGGATACTGCTTCATGGATCATCTTCGTTTAGAGACAAAACAAATATAGACTTTTAGAGAAAGTATTACGCACCAACTGATGCAGGCGATAACACTAGTGGTGCAGATTGGGTAGTTGTGTGATGCAACTTGGTGTCTAGACAGAGCGCAGATTTATGCCCTGTAAGTCAGAGAAGGTCTTGCCTAAGGGTAGGACTCATGGTACCGTGTGTGTGAGAGATATGGGGGAGCCTTAGTGTACACTCTCTGTCTGTCAATGTAGTCCGGGAGGAAGGAGAAGGGGGGGGGGGGGGGGGGGGGGGGATGACGACTGGCAGAATATAATAAATTCGATCTAATATAGGCGCCACGCTGGTTTCCTAGCAACCGTGCCCGCATCCCGTCTGGCCTGTGTGCTCTGTAAGCGGCCTCCTCTAGCCCCATGTCAGGTTCATACATACTGCACTGTAGCTACACTACAAAATACTGCAGTTCCAGACCCGTCACTGTACACCAGGTTCATACATACTGCACTGTAGCTACACTACAAAATACTGCAGTTCCAGACCCGTCACTGTACACCAGGTTCATATATACTGCACTGTAGCTACACTACAAAATACTGCAGTTCTAGACCCGTCACTGTACACCAGGTTTATACATACTGCACTGTAGCTAAACTACATAGTACTGCAGTTACACAACATAGTACTGCAGTTCTAGACCCTTTACTGTAAACCAGGTTCATACATACTGCACTGTAGCTACACTACAAAATACTGCAGTTCTAGACCCGTCACTGTAAACCAGGTTTATACATACTGCACTGTAGCTACACTACATAGTTCTGCAGTTCTAGACCCTTTACTGTAAACCAGGTTTATACATAGTGCACTGTAGCTACACTACATAGTACTGCAGTTCTAGACCCTTTACTGTAAACCAGGTTTATACATAGTGCACTGTAGCTACACTATATAATACTGCAGTTCTAGACCCGTCACTGTAAACCAGGTTTATACATACTGCACTGTAGCTAAACTACATAGTACTGCAGTTACACTACATAGAACTGCAGTACTATACCCTTTATTGTAAACCAGGTTCATACATACTGCACTGTACCTACACTATATAATACTGCAGTTCTAGACCCGTCACTGTAAAGCAGGTTTATACATACTGCACTGCAGCTAAACTACATAGTACTGCAGTTACACTACATAGTACTGCAGTTCTAGACCCTTTACTGTAAACCAGGTTCATACATACACTATAGAATACTGCAGTTCTAGACCCTTTATTGTAAATCAGGTTTATACATAGTGCACTGCAGTTACACTACATAGTACTGCAGTTCTAGACCCTTTACTGTAAATCAGGTTAATACATTGCATTCAGGAAAGTATTCAGACCCCTTGACTTTTCAAAATGTTGTTACATTACAGCCTTATTCTAAAATATATATTTTTAAATGTCCACCAATCTACACACAATATCCCATAATGACAAAGCGAAAACAGGTAAAAAACATTTAAACAAATACCTTATTTACATACAGTACCAGTCAACAGTTTGGACAAACCTACAACCTACTCATTCAATGATTTTTTCTTTATTTTTACTATTTTCTACATTGTAGAATAATAGTGAAGACATCAAAACTATGAAATAACACATGGAATCATGTAGTAACCAAAAAAGTGTTAAACAAATCAAAATATATTTTATATTTTATATTATTTTAATAGCCACCCTTTACCTTGATAACAGCTTTGCACACTCTTGGCATTCTCTCAACCAGCTTCATGAGGTAGTTACCTGGAATGCATTTCTATTAACAGGAGTACCTTGTTAAAAGTTAATTTGCGGAATTTCTTCCCTTCTTAATGCGTTTGAGCCAATCAGTTGTGTTGTGACAAGGTAGGGGTGGTATACAGAAGATAGCCCTATTCGGTAAAAGAGTCCATATTATGGCAAGAACAGCTCAAATAAGCAAAGAGAATGATTGTATTGTCACATACCAGTGCAGTGAAATGTGTTGATTTACAGGATCAGCCATAGTAGTACAACACCCCTGGAGCAAATTAGGGTTAAGTGCCTTGCTCAAGGGCACGTCAACTGATTTTTCACCTTGTCAGCGCGGGCATTCGAACCAGCGACCTTTCGGTTACTGACCCAACGCTCTAACCGCTAGGCTACATGCCGCCCTACACCCACACACACCCTGTATACATTACTGTAAGTGCACACTGCACCACTCTGCATCTTAGCTTTCACCTAAGGAAGTACAGTATCCTATACCAACGGCTCTTTCCTTAGAGGTCTGTAATATTTCCATACGAGTTTGCACATTTTCATACAGCATTCATGGACAATTGATCCAGGGCTGAACCGATAAGAATACGATAGGATGTCGTTGATATAGATATCACTGTTAACATTGTAAACGTCTTTGTCCGGAAACATTTTCAGCACCACATTCTACCCTCCCTCAGAGCTTCTGCCTCTCCCTTGTCCTAATTCGCTCTCACTGCAAGCAGGTTAGCGTTTTGATCATTCATCTTTTTCTGGAGGCAGCTCTGCGGAGCGGTCACTAGCTGGCACAGCCAGTCATAAAATCTGATGTTAAACCTAACGGTAAGCATTCTGCTAACGTGTAACGAAGACCAGATAGCAAATGTTTGTTTTCATACATTATAGCCAATTTTGACTTTGCAGCTGGTCCGGCGAGGAAATCTTTCAGTTGGGCCTCCAGGACAAGACTCATCCCAATAAACATCAACCTGCTCACAGTAATGGAGCAAGTTGAAATGCAACGCTGCAGCCTTTTCTTCTTTAGCCTACGGCAGCCATATATAGACCCTAATGCAGAAAAATAACAGTATTCCTTTTACACAGCCTATTGATATTTTAAGTGGTCATAGGATGAGAAGCAGAACTGAATGATGTAACATTGACGAGTCGCTAACTGCACTTCAGCAAGGCAGGCTCCCTCCCTCCCCTCCCTGATCTGAGGGAGGATTCCCTCTAGTGGTCATGTACTGAAATACAAGGCCTGCCCTCATAACAGATACGAACCATTACTCTTACTAACCGACAGCTGGCAGCTCTGACATGTCAACGGGGTTGGGGGAAATATTGACAAATGTTCACCTTTGCGTTGGTCCATTTTAGAGCACAATAACAAATAACCCAGAATGGTGTGAAGTCTACCCCTGACCGTCATACTGATGTCCATGTTGCAGTTTTGTACTTTTATGGGTACTAAAAAGCTCCCGTGTTCTTCCTCTTGAGCTCTGACGACCACATTCCACACAGTGGGGTTCATCTCAAAGGAACAATTTATAGGAACGAAAGCGGTTGAGATTAGCTCTCCTCTTTGAACAGAAATCAGTGTGGATAAAAAATGCTTGATAAAGTCACCGTGACAACAATGAATGGACACAGACTACACAATAGACACCACACAATAGACAGCACAAACAGACACCACAGAATAGAGTGAGCTACAAGCATGGTAGATGGAAATATATCCAGTGTGGCCTTAACAAAATAAATTGCGGTCAGAATGCAGGATAACTGCGGTAACAAATACTGCATCAAAAATAGTTTTTTTTACAGCAGTAATTTTGAAGTGTAACTGCAGTTATACTGCACTCTGACTGCAGTTCAACTGCAGTACAATTCACTTATTCTGCAATTTCTGCATCCAAAACACCACAATCGACTGCAGTTACTCCACTTTTACTGCAATCTGTTTTTGTAAAGGTGGTTTTCAGACAGAATGCCTATAAGAGTTGTAGTGTTTAAAATTGAAATATTGTTCATCCTGACAACACCACAAGTCTACATATACATGTGTCACAACAAAGGCCACCAAAATCATAATATCATCTTTATTATTTACAGGTATTTTACAATACATGAATAGAGAGAAGCACCATTTTTTCTTCCCCATGATAATTGGCTTGTGATTGGAGATGTACAATGATATAAAGGACAATAATACAAAGGCATCCACATGTTCAGGAGTTAATCAAACCTTATCCTTGGGCTCAGCACATCTAGTAAACTGTGCTTTAGATAAAAAAAGGTTGCACTGGGTAAAGTGGCTGTAAAAGTCTAAGCAACCCACCCAATCTGCAACTTGACACAGAGATATTAGCTGAAGATGTCACCTATATGAAATAAGAGGACAGGCTGCTATAGCTATGCTAACTGATCTTAGACCTAGATACTGTGCTTTTCCAGACACAGACCCTGGATAGGTGTCTAGTAATACTATCAAATACTGTTGCAATGAATGAATGGGATTTATTGAGGCCGAACCTTCTTTCCCCACAATGGCAGCTGAGGAGAATGGAGTAGTTATCTTCAATTACTAGATTCTGATGCTTTGTTTCTGAAAACTGTTTCCTTCACCTGCACACGCTAGCTATTAATACTTGGATTATTTTAACACTAGACCACAACAAGAGCCAAAACACTGAATGAAAACAATTATAACATCTTGAAGTGAAAACACATAAAAAGACAAGACCAAAAAGCAGCAGCAATGACTGTAGTCCTTGGTCACATACTAGGTCATTAAAAAGGCACTCCGGTTGTCATGGGGAAATCTTTTTATATTTGGTATTTATTTAACTAGGCAAGTCAGTTAAGAGCAAATTCTTAATTGCAATGACGGCCTACCCCGGCCAAGCCCTAACGACGCAGGGCCAATTGTGCGCCGCACTATGGGACTGCCGGTTGTGATACAGCCTGGAATTGAGATGAAGCACTGAGATGACGTGCCTTAGACCGCTGCGCCACTCAGGAGCCCATCAGCAAAACCACAGGTCTAAAAGTTCCACAATCATGTGTTTTTAAATCAAATCTCTATGGTCCGTGGTCAGATCTACATGAGCTGTTATGACGCAAATGAAACATTTCTAAAAAATCTCATGAAGGATCTTTGACAGAATGAGAATAATCCACAAGTGGGGAAATTGTAGTCTGTATCGTTCTGAAAATCATATTTCTTAAAACAGCAGATTAAAAGCTGACACACACTTATCACAAAATGACCAAAATCCTGACAAGCAGTAAAAACTGAGCCACTCAGTAGAATGAATACAAAAGTGTCATACCAAACAATCCAGGAGAATCATCTTTTCAACACGGGGTCCTTCCCTAGTTAGCAGGCTGCTGTGCTGATGGTGGTAGGTCTACTACTGAGGACCTAAAGTGAGGATGATCGAGGTAAAAAAAAAAGCCCTATTGAGCTGTATGCCCAGTCCTCTCCTCTCTATCCTTATGGATCACATGCTCACTGAGAGGACAAGCTATGGGCATGACGGGTATAACACGTCGCTCTCCGCAGGTTAACTAGTGCCCCCCCCCCCCCCCCCCTCAGCCAAGCGCGTCACACACCTGAAGCACTCTGTGGTTGAAGTCCTCTGGCTGGTCAGCATAGACGTAGTGGCCCGCCCCTCTGATAGCCTGGGAGAGAGGAGGAATAGAAATATGAGATCAGATACACATTCTGGAGAATTGTATTCATCTAGGATTTAACACTTCAATTCACTTTTTTTCCTGCCACCTGCTGAATAAATGTGAATATAAAAGCTGAGCCAGCTGCCTCACACATTACTAGACAACCACACACAGACAGCATCTTAAGTGTTCAGCTTATAGGAATTGAAACGTACTATGATCTCCACATGAGAGTTTGGCCTCAATCCTTTGATAGCGTTGCCCGAGTTACCGTCGATGCTGGAGCGTGACCCATATATCACAGTAATAGGGATGTCAGCATGGAGCAGGCCAATCCTCTGCAGCATAGGCCTCTTGGCCCACCCGTATGGGATGGTCATGTTCTTGAAGGCTGTCTCACCACTGCAACAGAGTAAACAAACATGATTATTACTAAAGAGGGAGAAGTACAGCAATAAAGTATATGATAATCTGATCTCAGAATAATCGTTAATAAGCAGCTACTTTGAACTCACCTCTACAACAGAGCAAAACTAACATTTTCACTGAAGTAAGGGTTTGAGACAAATGAAAATCACAGCCTATAATAAAAAAGCATTTCAGAATTTAAGTGCTTCCTGTCCATGTAATCGTATTAATCTTAATCATAACATCTTCTTCATTATGGTCGAAGAGGAAAACATTGTCATGAACTGTGTTGAACCTCAGACAGACAGACTGTAAATACAGGCCCAGAGGAAGTGGAGATAAAAAGCCAGTGAACTCAAACAGGAACTAAATAGAGAGAGAGAAGGACTAACCTGGGAGTCTGGACGTTCAGGTGATAGATATACTCTGTGACCGTGTCGTCGTTGAACATGGACAAGTATTTCTTCTTGAAGTCTGGTCTTAGAGTTGAAACAAGTGTGGGACCTTGAAAAACAAAGGAGTTGGGTTTGAAGGCTGGTAAAAACTCCATCCCATAAATAATGCAGTCATCCAGTCAGACAGGTATATAATTGAAATGTAATTTACAGTAGTATTTCTATGTCTGTCATCCACCTAGTCAGACAGGCTGCCAGTCTTACCCAGTGGCCCCACCAGACGTAGCCCTGCCAGGGGGTTGAAAGGGCTCACAATGGCTCCCAGGGCTTTGATCCACACGGGGATGGGCCTGTCCTGGTCTTCTGGGTCTGGACGCTCAGGTAAACCCCACGGCTCAACCAGCACCATGTGCTTTACCCTACAGCACAGTGAAGAGGAAAGGTCAGCCCCACGTGTTGCACCCTACAGGACAGTGAAGAGGAAAGGTCAGCCCCACGTGTTGCACCCTACAGGACAGTGAAGAGGAAAGGTCAGCCCCACGTGTTGCACCCTACAGGACAGTGAAGAGGAAAGGTCAGCCCCACGTGTTGCACCCTACAGGACAGTGAAGAGGAAAGGTCAGCCCCACGTGTTGCACCCTACAGGACAGTGAAGAGGAAAGGTCAGCCCCACGTGTTGCACCCTACAGGACAGTGAAGAGGAAAGGTCAGCCCCACGTGTTGCACCCTACAGGACAGTGAAGAGGAAAGGTCAGCCCCACGTGTTGCACCCTACAGGACAGTGAAGAGGAAAGGTCAGCCCCACGTGTTGCACCCTACAGGACAGTGAAGAGGAAAGGTCAGCCCCACGTGTTGCACCCTACAGGACAGTGAAGAGGAAAGGTCAGCCCCACGTGTTGCACCCTACAGGACAGTGAAGAGGAAAGGTCAGCCCCACGTGTTGCACCCTACAGGACAGTGAAGAGGAAAGGTCAGCCCCACGTGTTGCACCCTACAGGACAGTGAAGAGGAAAGGTCAGCCCCACGTGTTGCACCCTACAGGACAGTGAAGAGGAAAGGTCAGCCCCACGTGTTGCACCCTACAGGACAGTGAAGAGGAAAGGTCAGCCCCACGTGTTGCACCCTACAGGACAGTGAAGAGGAAAGGTCAGCCCCACGTGTTGCACCCTACAGGACAGTGAAGAGGAAAGGTCAGCCCCACGTGTTGCACCCTACAGGACAGTGAAGAGGAAAGGTCAGCCCCACGTGTTGCACCCTACAGGACAGTGAAGAGGAAAGGTCAGCCCCACGTGTTGCACCCTACAGGACAGTGAAGAGGAAAGGTCAGCCCCACGTGTTGCACCCTACAGGACAGTGAAGAGGAAAGGTCAGCCCCACGTGTTGCACCCTACAGGACAGTGAAGAGGAAAGGTCAGCCCCACGTGTTGCACCCTACAGGACAGTGAAGAGGAAAGGTCAGCCCCACGTGTTGCACCCTACAGGACAGTGAAGAGGAAAGGTCAGCCCCACGTGTTGCACCCTACAGGACAGTGAAGAGGAAAGGTCAGCCCCACGTGTTGCACCCTACAGGACAGTGAAGAGAAAAGGTCAGCCCCACGTGTTGCACCCTACAGGACAGTGAAGAGGAAAGGTCAGCCCCACGTGTTGCACCCTACAGGACAGTGAAGAGGAAAGGTCAGCCCCACGTGTTGCACCCTACAGGACAGTGAAGAGGAAAGGTCAGCCCCACGTGTTGCACCCTACAGGACAGTGAAGAGGAAAGGTCAGCCCCACGTGTTGCACCCTACAGGACAGTGAAGAGGAAAGGTCAGCCCCACGTGTTGCACCCTACAGGACAGTGAAGAGGAAAGGTCAGCCCCACGTGTTGCACCCTACAGGACAGTGAAGAGGAAAGGTCAGCCCCACGTGTTGCACCCTACAGGACAGTGAAGAGGAAAGGTCAGCCCCACGTGTTGCACCCTACAGGACAGTGAAGAGGAAAGGTCAGCCCCACGTGTTGCACCCTACAGGACAGTGAAGAGGAAAGGTCAGCCCCACGTGTTGCACCCTACAGGACAGTGAAGAGGAAAGGTCAGCCCCACGTGTTGCACCCTACAGGACAGTGAAGAGGAAAGGTCAGCCCCACGTGTTGCACCCTACAGGACAGTGAAGAGGAAAGGTCAGCCCCACGTGTTGCACCCTACAGGACAGTGAAGAGGAAAGGTCAGCCCCACGTGTTGCACCCTACAGGACAGTGAAGAGGAAAGGTCAGCCCCATGTGTTGCACCCTACAGGACAGTGAAGAGGAAAGGTCAGCCCCATGTGTTGCACCCTACAGGACAGTGAAGAGGAAAGGTCAGCCCCATGTGTTGCACCCTACAGGACAGTGAAGAGGAAATACCATACTCCATCACCACCAAACTGAAATAACTGAAACGCCTCTATGGTTGTGAACAAAATAAGTTGAGGTTGTATTGAAAGATCTGGAAAGGAAATAATCTAAACCACTAGGGCAGAGTTTATTAAGTGGTCTGTCCATCAGTGAACTGAACAGGGGAAATAAAGGCGACATTTAGACAGGCAGACCAATTCTGATATTTCTTTCCCTAATTGGTCTTTTGACCAATCAGATCAGCTCTGAAAAAATTCTGATGTGAAAAGAAAGATCAGTGGTCAAAAGACCAATTAGTGGAAAATAATAACAGAATTGGGCTGCCTGTCTAAACATAGCCAAAGTGCCCCAGTCAGATTAAGAGCATTTTGTTCATAATTCAGAGCCAATTAGGAAACTCAGGATGTGGCTGGCTGGCTGCTTGAATACTAGAGAAGGACAGGATGTGGCTGGCTGCTTGAATACTAGAGAAGGACAAGGATGTGGCTGGCTGCTTGAATACTAGAAGGACAGGATGTGGCTAGCTGCTTGAATACTAGAAGGACAAGGATGTGGCTGGCTGCTTGAATACTAGAAGGACAGGATGTGGCTGGCTGCTTGAATACTAGAAGGACAGGATGTGGCTGGCTGCTTGAATACTAGAAGGACAGGATGTGGCTGGCTGCTTGAATACTAGAAGGACAGGATGTAGCTGGCTGGCTGCTTGAATACTAGAAGGACAGGATGTAGCTGGCTGGCTGCTTGAATACTAGAAGGACAGGATGTAGCTGGCTGGCTGCTTGAATACTAGAAGGACAGGATGTGGCTGGCTGGCTGCTTGAATACTAGAAGGACAGGATGTGGCTGGCTGGCTGCTTGAATACTAGAAGGACAGGATGTGGCTGGCTGCTTGAATACTAGAAGGACAGGATGTGGCTGGCTGGCTAGCTGCTTTAATACTAGAAGGACAGGATGTGGCTGGCTGGCTAGCTGCTTTAATACTAGAAGGACAGGATGTGGCTGGCTGGCTGCTTTAATACTAGAAGGACAGGATGTGGCTGGCTGCTTGAATACTAGAAGGACAGGATGTGGCTGGCTGGCTGCTTGAATACTAGAAGGACAGGATGTGGCTGGCTGGCTGGCTGCTTGAATACTAGAAGGACAGGATGTGGCTGGCTGGCTAGCTGCTTTAATACTAGAGAAGGACAGGATGTGGCTGGCTGCTTGAATACTAGAAGGACAGGATGTGGCTGGCTGGCTGCTTGAATACTAGAAGGACAGGATGTGGCTGGCTGGCTGCTTGAATACTAGAAGGACAGGATGTGGCTGGCTGGCTGCTTGAATACTAGAAGGACAGGATGTGGCTGGCTGCTTGAATACTAGAAGGACAGGATGTGGCTGGCTGCTTGAATACTAGAAGGACAGGATGTGGCTGGCTGCTTGAATACTAGAAGGACAGGATGTGGCTGGCTGGCTGCTTGAATACTAGAAGGACAGGATGTGGCTGGCTGCTTGAATACTAGAAGGACAGGATGTGGCTGGCTGCTTTAATACTAGAAGGACAGGATGTGGCTGGCTGCTTTAATACTAGAAGGACAGGATGTGGCTGGCTGGCTGTTTAAGGTGTTCTGATCTGAGTGTGATGAGGTTTTGGAGAAATTTATCAAACAGCCATAATGAGTTAGGTTCCTGCTGAAATCTTAGCAACACAATGAGAGAAGATGATTCAGCTGAGATACAGCACAGAGGGGACTCTTTTTAAGGACATCAGAGGTTGTTATCAGAGGTTAGCACCTGCATACCAACATCCTGTGAGGTCTGGGGTGTACAGTATTAGTCAAGCATAGGAGGGTGAACCAAGGACTGGCTGAATACATGTAGTATTGTATCTTTAACCAAGGAGGTGGCTAAAAACTAAGGAATAAAGCAACCATTCATATTGAAACCTGTCTATGGTTCTGAACTGAGGAAAGTGTTGGGTGGTGTCAGATGGTACTTGCCTGGTGGGATACTTGAGCGAATAAGCAGCTGCCAAATAACCTCCAAAGTTATGTCCCAGCATGACCATGGCTTCCAGGCAGACTTTAGCCCTCCACTGCTCGATGGAGTCCACAAACTGGGCCTCAGCCTCCTTGGCGTCGGAGCTGAAGTAGGGCCTGCTGCTCTGGCCGAAGCCCAGCAGGTCAAAGGCATAGACGGGCCTCTATTATTAACAATAATAATAATGAAAATTCATTTTATTTATAAAGGCACTACACAACATGATAAAACGTACTAAAAATAGAAGTCACAGTGTTAAAAAGAAAGCATACACAAAATATATAGCAGTCAGACAACAATTAGAGCTAGTTATATATAGCAGGTGTAGTTGACCAGTTGACCTATTGGTAGTTTCTTGTGCCCATTCTTCCAAATCTCTTTTGGAAGTCTGGAGAAATTCAGTATTGGATTTTGCATTTGATTGGCTGTGAGCAAAAATGAAGTTTCCCCACCGAAGAGGCATTTCCTTGTTTTTCGTGTCTCTTTTCCTACCTTGTCGGACTACCTTTCGGTAGCCTATGCACCGTTAGTTACGTACCTTATTCATCCTTGCATAAACATCAGAAATATGATTCTAACAACCTGTTCACAGCCCCAACCATGCAAAATACTTCAGTGGTTTGATATGTGGCAATGTGACCTAGTTTCTATCTAGACTCTGTCATACTACACCCCTTTACATTGTCTCTCAGAGGAGAACTTCCTCAGGCTTTCCAACGCTACATGAGACATACATGTGCTTCAGAGACTAACCTGTTGGGCCAGGGCGTCTAGGTTGAGGGCCCACAGGCCCACCCCTCCACCGAAGCCATGCAGCAGCACCAGGGGAGTCTGGTTCTTCATGTTTCCATTCAATGTGAGGGTCCACAGCATGTTACCATCCGAGATTGGGACATACTGCTGGGACACCTTGCCTGTGATGCCTGGGGATGAGACGGATCCACACATAATAATCCACAAATTGGCCATGGCTGAAAATACAGTTTGATGGTAAAGGAGAGAGGAATTCATTACATTGCAGCATCTTCTCCTCTGCAGTCTTAAGCTGGTTCTGGGAAGTGGGGCACCAGGAGGGCAGCCAGCTGGTGATCCACGCTGTGGAAGTCCAGGACCTGCATAGACACAGACACAACTCATCAACCAGCCTAGGCTATAGCCTATACGGTCTGGGATTACATTGGTAGTCAGGAGTCATGTTGCTGACTGTTGTAATATTTCACAGCAAAAAGGAGACAAGACATTAAATGTAAAAAAAAAAAAACTGTTAACATGCTTCGGGATAGGTGAAAAGAAAATGACATGCAGGGTTTGTTAACTGATTGAACTGCCAGGGATGTTACTTCCTGCCTCAAGCACTGCATGCAGCAGGGAGTTAGAGCTGCACTAGCAGCATATGAGTGGGGTGCAGCCGGGGAGGTAGAGTTAGTCTGACAATCACACCGGTAGGTAGGTTACCTCAACGTTCTGTCCAGGAAACTCAACAAATTGTAGAAAAGACTATGAATACCAAGAAACATCAGTATTCGCTGAGCCAGTCTGCAGCCAAAAAACAAACTAAAAAACAGAGTGGAAAAAGGGATGTTATATGGCAGGGACTACATGCAATAGCCTTATTAATCATATGTGCTTGTGTTAATTGAATGGGAAAATGCAGTTAGTGTTGGGGATGGGATTCCCTGCATTGGACTTAGTTACATCCAAAATAAAAAACAGATAAGAACGGTAAGGTATTGGATAATTGGTTCTTGAAAGTGGGTTGCAGTAGTGGAGAAGGATGTAGTGTACTGGCCTAAAGGCTTACAAAAACCCTTGAACAAAGCTTTCAAGCCTTCCTAAAACATTTTATTTTAGGCATTTTGGAGATTGTCAATATGGCATTTCCACAGTAGCTGAATTACAATCGCATTAATAACCTTACCAATAAAAGCTATGAAGTCCACTTTATTCATTATCAAAGTGTCCTTTGACACCACACACGAATGAGCACAAGATTTCTTTACAGGCCTCCAGAGCACAAGATTTCTTTACAGGCCTCCAAACCATCAGAAGCACCAGCCACGACAGTAGGTCCACTTACTACAAGTACATCCATGTAAGCTCCATCAGTCCGCTCTGTAGTTCTCCCAATCGGTTTCACGGCTTCTGCATACGATTCATCCCGACAGATCCTATATCTCCGAGCCTCTCTCTGTACTTGGTATCCACCAAATGCTACACTGTGTTCTCCCCTACAATTACAGCACTTACCCTTCACATTGCTTCCACATTCACCGTAACCATGTGTCCCTCCTCACATCTTTTCTTTCCTTTACACTGAGCAGCTACATTCTTTGGCATTTAAAAAATTGTAGTGCATATGGGACAAATTCTCTACCATTGAAACTAAGGAATCCAATCTGTACTTTTCTCAGCAAGACTCTCAAACCTCAGCACCACTGATAAGCTTTCACTTCTTTGCCCCTCTTTCCTGCTGATCAACCTTTTGGCCTCTATCACTCTGCCTCCCTTCACATTTTCTTTAACATCATCTATGGACATAGATATTGGGACCACAGTGATGACTCCAATCTAGCATAAGCACCAGGGACATGGTTTTTAATCTTCTTCCCATTTTCAGAATAGTCTCTTGCTGAGCCTGGCTACCACACTATATTAACAATCTACCATTTCCAATGAACCGAGCTAATTTCACTTCACTTACGGCATTAGTTAGTCAGATAGGGCCTCACTTACACCCTGTGGTCTCGTCAAACACTATCACCGCTTTCCACTCCAACACATCACTACTCTTGTTTCATGCCTTGGCCCTCTTTATGCTTTCTTCACTAAACGCTTCACTGCTTTCTGTATCATTATCTCTCTTCTTCCTATGTCTTTCCACTACCGACCATTCCCGTCATCCTCCCGCTCCATACCGTCAGAACTGACACCCATATTGTTCGCAACAGCTGTTCATTTCAAGCTTTAAACCGCTCCGTCGGTTTCATGACTTTTTGACGCGGAACAATGCCGCTTTCACGTGCTAGTCGGAACTAGGAACCTCCGAAATGTCCGACTTTCTAACTTGTTGTTGTCAATCACCTGCCGCGTTCAACTAATTAGCAAGTCGAAATGTCCGAGTTTCCTAGCTCCGACTTGCACCTGAACCCGGCATAAACTATAAACAAGGCGACTGACACATGTCAAGTCATGAAATGTGTGTTAAATCACCTGAAAATGAACTTCAGTCTACAGG
Source organism: Salvelinus fontinalis (assembly GCF_029448725.1). Classification (NCBI taxonomy): domain Eukaryota; kingdom Metazoa; phylum Chordata; class Actinopteri; order Salmoniformes; family Salmonidae; genus Salvelinus; species Salvelinus fontinalis. The sequence goes on from NW_026600514.1 coordinate 102,188, forward strand.
TGCTTGACGACAAAACAAGAACAATCAACATGCTAGGACTAGCTAATAACAAGACAAACAAGAGAAACATATTGTATCATGATTAACTTTTTGTGGGTCGCTTTTATCAATATTGTTATATTTAAAGAGTGGTTTTAAGTTTGTTTATTAAAAAAAACACACTCACCCTCTCTCAGTAGTCACCGTTTGGTCAGCCATTCTTCACACAGATAAATCACATGATCCACAAAACATGACATCACCTGGCGTGTATTCATTAGGCAGTTTCCGTTGCAAAACTTTTGAAATGGAAACCTTTTACCATACTTAAGGATCTAAACGGAAGCAACCCAAAGAGTGTCTATTGTATTGATAAGATAGTCAAGTGACCGCTCTAACAATCAAAACACATGTCCTCAAATATGGAAGGCAGGCAGGAGGTGATATCAGGTGGGACCATTTTTTTTTTTTAATTACCTTTATTTACATTTACATTTAAGTCATTTAGCAGACGCTCTTATCCAGAGCGACTTACAATTTAACTAGGAAAGTCAGTAAAGAACAAACTCTTATTTACAATGACTGCCTACCGGGGAACAGTGGGTTAACTGCCTTGTTCAGGGGCAGAACGACAGAGATTTACCTTGTCAGCTCGGGGATACGACCCAGCAACCTTTCGGTTACTGGTCCAACGCTCTAGTGGTTACCTGCCTAGTGGTTAGACTAAATCTCACCAGACAATCAAGTGAGGGTTATTTTGATTATGGTCTTGCTCCCAGGATACAAGTATTGGTTCTTGTTAGTTTGGTTTGGCTAGGTTATTATTACTATTGAGGTTGTCATATAAAACACAGAATCCATAGCATTGTCTCTGATAAGAGCCTATCAAATACGACAACCAATTTTTGTGTAAATAATTTTATTTGACCATACCAGAGTTCATTTGTGGCAGAGAGGTGTGTATCTTCCGCAATATCACGTCCCACAGCGTCAGTAAAAAGTCACGTTCTTCTTCAGGGGTGTATTACTGAAACCGTTTACTTCAAACGGAAAACGTTGTGCAACGAAAATGAGACTTTATTGGACAAGTTGATCAAAATTTGGGAGTTTATGTAGGTAGGTCCCTCCACGTCTCGTTCGCTCAGAGGAAGTGAGAAGTTTTAATCGTCCCAAAATCTAGCCACGAAAATAAACCAACTAAGTAAATAATTTTTGTATGGGGTCAATGAGTGTCGAATTTGGTAAACAAAAATGGTAATTTCTCATTTTCTATTTGACGCTTATTTGATTTAATAGACGTTTCGTAAATCTTAGGTGTTATGAATATATAAGTGGACGCACGTGGCATTTCGGCAAAAATGACTTTATATCTTAGTTGTGCCTGTTGTCAGAGCTTATGTCCCCAGCCAAGGAGGGCATACAGCAACACCTAAATATTCTCTGCAGATTCTGTCAGACCTGGGCCCTGACAGTGAATCTCAGTAAGACACAAAATAATGGTTCTATAAAAGGTCCTGTTTCCAGGACCATGAATACAAATTCCATCTAGACATCATTGCCCTAGAGCACACAAAACTATACCTACCTCGGCCTAAACTTTAGCACCAAAGGTAACTTCTGAAAAGCTCTGAACGATCTGAGAGACAAGGCAAGAAGGGCCTTCTACGCCATCAAAAGGAACATACAATTTGACCTTCCAATTAGGATCTGGCTAAAAAATACTTGAATCAGTTATAGAACCAATTGGAATTTATGGTTGAGGTCTGGGGTGTGCTCATCAACCAAGAATTCACAAAATGGGGGAAAACTAAATTGAGACTCTGCATGCAGAATTCTGAAAAAACATCCTCTGTGTACAACGTAAAACACCAAATAATGCATGCAGAGCAAAATTAGGATGATATTATCAAAATCCAGAAAACATCTGTTAAATTCTACAACCTAAAAGGAAGTGATTCCCAAACCACAATAAGACCTAACCAAATCTTGAGAAAACAAAAAGATAATTTCTTGACACATTGGAAAGAATTCACTAAAAAAGAGAGCAAACTGGAATGCTATTTGGCCCTAAACAGAGAGTACACAGTGGCAGAATACCTGGCTACCATGACTGACCCAAAATGAAGGAAAGCTTTGACTATGTACAGACTCAGTGAGCATAGCCTTGCTATTGAGAAAGGCTGCCAAAAGCAGACCTGGCTCACAAGAGAAGATAGGCTATGTGCACACTGCCCATTAAATGAGGTGGAAATTGAGCTGCACTTCCTAACCTCCTGCCAAATATATGATCATGTTAGATAAACATATTTCCCTCAGATTACACAGACCCACAAATAATTTAAAAACAAATCAAATTTTGATAAACTCCCATATCTATTAGGTGAAATACCACAGTGTGCCATCACAGCAGCAAGATGTGACCTGTTGCCATAAGAAAAGGGCAACCAGTGAAGAACAAACAACCATTGTAAATACAACCAATATTTATGTTTATTTATTTTCCCTTTTGTACTTTAACTATTTGCACATCATTAGAAAAGTGTATATAGCCATAATATGTTGTCAGTGTAATGTTTACTGTTAATTTCTGATTGTTTATGTCACTTTTGTTTATTATCTATTTTACTTGCTTTGGCAATGTAAACATATGTTTCCCATGCCAATAAAGCCATTTGAATTGAATTGATAGAGGACTCATCATGGATATTACCCAATTTGGCATGGACATTGCCATTGAGGGCTTCCACCATTTATAAGTATTCAACTGGATGGGGATTCCTATGATTTGGTAGCAATCAGCCAATGAAGAAAAAAATGGACTACTTTAAAATGGAGATAGCTTTAATGGGACTGCCCAAACTGTCACAGACGTTATAATGGCACAGATACAAAGATGAGTCCTCCATCTCTATGGCCTGTTGTTCACACGCGTATCTGCCCTCTCATTGGCTATAATGGGCTCCTGAGTGGCACAGCGTTCTAAGGCACTGCATCTCAGTGCTAGAGGCGTCACTACAGACCCTGGTTCGTTTCCAGGCTGTCTCACAACCGGCCGCGATTGGGAGTCCCATAGGGCGGCACAGAATTGGTCCATTATTGTCCGGCCGGGGTAGGCCGTCATTGTAAATAAGAATTTGTTCTTAACTGACTTGCCTAGTTAAATAAAGGTTCAAAAACAATTGTCAACATTATAACTACTCTATTTTTTTCCATAATAAGACATGCCGTATGCCTGTCCTAATAGAAAAACGTGTTAGAATCCTATTCAAATGAGAAAGCCCCATAGAAAGTGTTATTGTGTGATTTAGTTACCTATGTTCCATAGAGATAGATACAGGACTCTAGTGCCCAAAAGACTGTCTAAGCATGGGCAGCACCTTTTGAAGACTTTCACTATTTTGAAGTAGTCATTGGGGTGGGACTTCTTATGGGTTAAGGAATGAACACATAATTCCATCCAGGTCATCAGGAGGGATCAGCCAATGAATTATACGTGTGAGCAAACATTCCATAACGGCAGGTGGCATTCAATCACCAACCTTGGCTTTGTACCTTTTCAAACAACACACTCCAGGTGGCAGTATGCACACTTTCAGTTTGTTTACTATCTCATAGAAGTAGCAGAAGAACAAAAGTGACTACACTGCCCATGCTCTCAGACGCCATAGTAAGACAGATACAATGTTGCGTCCTCTAACTATCTCTATGCTATGCAGGCCTACACACACAGCATAGCACGTTGGTGGGTGTGATAACTGCGGGCTGAAGTCTACAGCGGCGCTTGCCTGTCAGTGCCAGTGACGTGGAGAGGCAGAAGTCAAGCAACTCTTCGGATTTCTCAAGACAATAGAAGATTCGCAATAGGTTTTTATTGTCGATTTGGCTTCGCGGGCAACCTTTAAAAGTGGACCTTGTTGCGCCAGCGAACGAAGGACGTGGTGAGTAGCCTTGTTTATAGAGATTTGTTGATGTAAAAGGCCTACCGGTATCTACTTTTCCGATTTGCGTCAAATGTTCCCCAGTTGTACGTGACAATGTTACGTCAAAGCTCAACACATTTCTTCAGAGTAAAGCAATCATGAGTATACCCTGTAACAGTGTTTATAGCCACCCATCGATACTGCAACGAACGTGCGGTTCAAGCCCCGCCCTCTCTCACACAACACACTCAGCTGTCACTGTCAGTAGCCAGCTTTAGCTGATATTCAGAATCAGATTTTGGAGCAAATTAAATTTGAACCTCTTTAATACATGGGAAATCTGTTTTTAAGCCGTTGTGATTCAACGTCTAAAGTAAACAGTCGAATGACATCAATCAGTTGGGCTGAACCCAAGCCATAATAATGACTAAAAGAGAATGCGTTTTAGAATATGAAGGAAACTTCAGAAGTTAACGACTTCAGATTGTAAAACGCTAGTCTGGGAAAGGTAAAGGGGGATACCTAGTTAGTTGTGCAACTGAATCCAGTCAACTGAAATGTGTCTAACGCATTTAACCCAACCCGTCTGAATCAGACCAAAAAACCTACAAAACTTCATTCATTTTCCCATAAGCTTTGTCCAACGAACTATGGCGGAGTTAGTGCCTACAAAAAGACGCCATTACTATTTCTCTATTGAACGTTGAGATTGCTGAAAGGCCAGCCTCTTTGGTAATGACAAAGGAGTGGCATGTTTGCTAAAGAGACTGGTACTCAGACTAGTAAAACGCCTCAAGGCTGCACCCCTGAACATACCACACCTTGTTAGGTAATATAAGATTATTTTAGGCCAGGTGAAGGTGCTGCAACTCACATTTGCACAAGGAGCAATACGCAATTTGGTTACCTAGAGCAACATTTGAATGTGCATCAACTGATATTTTATAGATTTAAATAGCCAATGTTGTTTATGTATTTAGGCTATGTAAAACATACTGTTACTGTACACCGATACTTGGGTGTTCAAAACTGAAGGATGATATTCTGGCATTGTCATTTTGGTCCTTGTAGGCAGTCATGTTTAATTCATTTGTTTCCTATCTTGTCTCTCTCCAGGCTTCACAGGGAGAGGGGAAAATGCAAAAAAGCTTGTCAGTTTATGACAGTGATGGCTCAAAATTTGCCCCTCTGGTGGTCATCGAGTTGGTTTCGGAAACCAAAGAGGAAGCCATCGCATGGTTACTAAACAGGGTCAGAGACAAGCAGCAAGATGGAGGTACAGTACATTGAGCTTAGCTTACCTACTGTATATTGGGAACAGAGATTTGAAGCTTCCCAACATTTGAAACAGTCTTCTCTCCATCGCTTTTCAATGTGCCTCTGCTTCCTCTCTTGTATACAAATGTTAAACATTTGGCTTTCACTCTATCGTGCTCTCTGAAAGTGAGTGAAACTGATCCGATAACATATCTGGGCCCTTTTCCACAAAGAGTCTCAGAGTAGGAGTGCTGATCTAGGATCTGTTTATAAAATATTATTATGATCTAAATAGCAAAACTGACCCTAGATCAGCACTCCTACTGTGAGATGCTTTATGAATATAGGCCCTGATGCCACCTGCAATAAGCTATGTGAAAACAAAGCAGGCTGACCTTATCACTTATATCGTGAAATACTCACTGAAAAGAGCATGGTTTGGTACAATAGTGTGAAAGTCCCTTTTAGTTACTGTATCTATTAACCAGTCAGTCTGGCTCTGTTGATACAATATGGTTGTCCTAGGTTACGTCCCAAATTGGCACCCTATTCCCTACATGGTGCACTACTTTTGACCAGAGCCCTATGCGCCCTGGTCAAAAGTAGTGCACTATAAAGGGAATAGGATGTAATTTGGGACTAACACCTAGTCTGTTGACGCATTCATACCTGTCCTGATTCCTCTGCTGTGTTAGGGGCTGAGCTGCTGGTGGAGCAGCTGACTCCAGGGGCCCAGGGCACGGAGAAGGACAACCCCAATGTGTATGTGGTGGGGGCCTCCTGGCAAAGGCTCCTGTGCGGAGCTGAGGACGTGGGCCTCTTCAAGGAGTTCAATGACGGCTCCATGAGAGGCTTCACGTATGCCAACAAGCACAACTTCAAAGAGTTCCAAGGTAATCTAGGGTACAGTACGTCACAAATGGCGCCCTATTCCTTATCTCATAGGGCGCCATTAGTGATGCATACATAGTAAACTGAATGTACTATAGATGATGAATAGTATTTTAAATGTTCTGTATTATATTATTACAACTATATTACTATACAATTACAATGCAATAACTAGATTGATATGTAAATACGTGTTTAAGTTAACATCATTACTACACTAGTGTAAGAGCATGTTATTGTGTTGTAAAGTGACTGTAACTGTGTTAATTGTCTGTGTCTCTATACTACAGGTGATGGGGACGGTTTTCTGAGCATGGCAGAGTGTCAATACATCATAAAACATGAACTGGACAACCTGAGGGCCAAGGATGAGGCCCACGTGCCTGGATATCCTAAAATGAAACTGTATCCAGGGAAGTCAGTCAGTAAGTACAGCACTGACCCGATGACCGCCAATGGGGCGGCAGGGTAGCCTAGTGGTTAGAGTGTTGGGTTAGTAACCGAAAGGTTGCAAGTTCGAATCACCAAGCTCACAAGGTATCTGTCGTTCTGCTCCTGAACAAGGCAGTGTTCCTGGAACACAAGGCAGTGTTCCTAGGCCATCATTGAAAATAATAATTTGTTCTTAACTGACTTGCCTAGTTATATAAAGGTAAAATAAATAAACATTTTTAAAAATGACCTCAGCCACACTGAAACACTGTGTGCACAGTCATCAAACCTGTGTTCAAATAGTATACATTTTCTTTCAAATACTCTGAGCCTGCTGCCTGGATTGGATTGCCAGATGGGCAGGGTTTGCACTTTTGGGACTATTCCATTGGTTCCATTGTGCTAGAGAAGCTCAGAGCCATTAACACTGTGGGCAGTTTGTTAGGTACACCACTCAGTTCACCAAAATAGTGCGTTCCTACAGACAGTGAGTCACGTGGCCGTGGCTTGCTATGTAAAGCAGGCAGACAGGCATTGAGGCTTTCAGTTACTGATCGATTGAACGTTAGAATGGACAAAGCGACTGAGCGTGGTATGATCGTCGGTGCCAGGCGCGCCGGTTCCAGTATATTTTCATGCATGACAGTGTCAAGGGTTTACCGAGAATGTAGCGACAAACAAAAAACATCCAGTCAGCGTCAGTCATGTGGGCAAAAACGGCCTGTTGACGAGAGGTTGAAGGAGAATAGCAAGAATCATACAAGCTAACAGGCGGGCCACAAACAGGCAAATAACGGCACAGAACGTCATCTCGGAACACACAACTCGTCGGTCCTTGTCACGGATAGGCTATTGCAGCAGACAACCACACTGGGTTCCACTCCTATCAGCTAAAGACAAGAAGCAGCTCCAGTGGGGATGCGATCACCAATACTGGACAATTGAGAAGTGTAAACACATCACCTGGCCCAACGAATCCCTGTTCCTGTTGCATCATGCTGATGTCAGGTGTATAGATCTTATGCATGGCTGAGTCAAGTTCAGCACAAATTAAAACCAATACTATTTGAACCCAGCTCTGAAGCCAATACCATATTTGAACCATAACATACATAATCCTCACATTGTCTCCCCATCAGAGTCAGCAAT
>NW_026600514.1:110315-142815 GCF_029448725.1 Salvelinus fontinalis
CCTTGGAACTCTTTGAAGTTGTGCTTGTTGGCATACGTGAAGCCTCTCATGGAGCCGTCATTGAACTCCTTGAAGAGGCCCACGTCCTCAGCTCCGCACAGGAGCCTTTGCCAGGAGGCCCCCACCACATACACATTGGGGTTGTCCTTCTCCGTGCCCTGGGCCCCTGGAGTCAGCTGCTCCACCAGCAGCTCAGCCCCTAACACAGCAGAGGAATCAGGACAGGTATGAATGCGTCAACAGACTAGGTGTTAGTCCCAAATTACATCCTATTCCCTTTATAGTGCACTACTTTTGACCAGGGCGCATAGGGCTCTGGTCAAAAGTAGTGCACCATGTAGGGAATAGGGTGCCAATTTGGGACGTAACCTAGGACAACCATATTGTATCAACAGAGCCAGACTGACTGGTTAATAGATACAGTAACTAAAAGGGACTTTCACACTATTGTACCAAACCATGCTCTTTTCAGTGAGTATTTCACGATATAAGTGATAAGGTCAGCCTGCTTTGTTTTCACATAGCTTATTGCAGGTGGCATCAGGGCCTATATTCATAAAGCATCTCACAGTAGGAGTGCTGATCTAGGGTCAGTTTTGCTATTTAGATCATAATAATATTTTATAAACAGATCCTAGATCAGCACTCCTACTCTGAGACTCTTTGTGGAAAAGGGCCCAGATATGTTATCGGATCAGTTTCACTCACTTTCAGAGAGCACGATAGAGTGAAAGCCAAATGTTTAACATTTGTATACAAGAGAGGAAGCAGAGGCACATTGAAAAGCGATGGAGAGAAGACTGTTTCAAATGTTGGGAAGCTTCAAATCTCTGTTCCCAATATACAGTAGGTAAGCTAAGCTCAATGTACTGTACCTCCATCTTGCTGCTTGTCTCTGACCCTGTTTAGTAACCATGCGATGGCTTCCTCTTTGGTTTCCGAAACCAACTCGATGACCACCAGAGGGGCAAATTTTGAGCCATCACTGTCATAAACTGACAAGCTTTTTTGCATTTTCCCCTCTCCCTGTGAAGCCTGGAGAGAGACAAGATAGGAAACAAATGAATTAAACATGACTGCCTACAAGGACCAAAATGACAATGCCAGAATATCATCCTTCAGTTTTGAACACCCAAGTATCGGTGTACAGTAACAGTATGTTTTACATAGCCTAAATACATAAACAACATTGGCTATTTAAATCTATAAAATATCAGTTGATGCACATTCAAATGTTGCTCTAGGTAACCAAATTGCGTATTGCTCCTTGTGCAAATGTGAGTTGCAGCACCTTCACCTGGCCTAAAATAATCTTATATTACCTAACAAGGTGTGGTATGTTCAGGGGTGCAGCCTTGAGGCGTTTTACTAGTCTGAGTACCAGTCTCTTTAGCAAACATGCCACTCCTTTGTCATTACCAAAGAGGCTGGCCTTTCAGCAATCTCAACGTTCAATAGAGAAATAGTAATGGCGTCTTTTTGTAGGCACTAACTCCGCCATAGTTCGTTGGACAAAGCTTATGGGAAAATGAATGAAGTTTTGTAGGTTTTTTGGTCTGATTCAGACGGGTTGGGTTAAATGCGTTAGACACATTTCAGTTGACTGGATTCAGTTGCACAACTAACTAGGTATCCCCCTTTACCTTTCCCAGACTAGCGTTTTACAATCTGAAGTCGTTAACTTCTGAAGTTTCCTTCATATTCTAAAACGCATTCTCTTTTAGTCATTATTATGGCTTGGGTTCAGCCCAACTGATTGATGTCATTCGACTGTTTACTTTAGACGTTGAATCACAACGGCTTAAAAACAGATTTCCCATGTATTAAAGAGGTTCAAATTTAATTTGCTCCAAAATCTGATTCTGAATATCAGCTAAAGCTGGCTACTGACAGTGACAGCTGAGTGTTTTGTGTGAGAGAGGGCGGGGCTTGAACCGCACGTTCGTTGCAGTATCGATGGGTGGCTATAAACACTGTTACAGGGTATACTCATGATTGCTTTACTCTGAAGAAATGTGTTGAGCTTTGACGTAACATTGTCACGTACAACTGGGGAACATTTGACGCAAATCGGAAAAGTAGATACCGGTAGGCCTTTTACATCAACAAATCTCTATAAACAAGGCTACTCACCACGTCCTTCGTTCGCTGGCGCAACAAGGTCCACTTTTAAAGGTTGCCCGCGAAGCCAAATCGACAATAAAAACCTATTGCGAATCTTCTATTGTCTTGAGAAATCCGAAGAGTTGCTTGACTTCTGCCTCTCCACGTCACTGGCACTGACAGGCAAGCGCCGCTGTAGACTTCAGCCCGCAGTTATCACACCCACCAACGTGCTATGCTGTGTGTGTAGGCCTGCATAGCATAGAGATAGTTAGAGGACGCAACATTGTATCTGTCTTACTATGGCGTCTGAGAGCATGGGCAGTGTAGTCACTTTTGTTCTTCTGCTACTTCTATGAGATAGTAAACAAACTGAAAGTGTGCATACTGCCACCTGGAGTGTGTTGTTTGAAAAGGTACAAAGCCAAGGTTGGTGATTGAATGCCACCTGCCGTTATGGAATGTTTGCTCACACGTATAATTCATTGGCTGATCCCTCCTGATGACCTGGATGGAATTATGTGTTCATTCCTTAACCCATAAGAAGTCCCACCCCAATGACTACTTCAAAATAGTGAAAGTCTTCAAAAGGTGCTGCCCATGCTTAGACAGTCTTTTGGGCACTAGAGTCCTGTATCTATCTCTATGGAACATAGGTAACTAAATCACACAATAACACTTTCTATGGGGCTTTCTCATTTGAATAGGATTCTAACACGTTTTTCTATTAGGACAGGCATACGGCATGTCTTATTATGGAAAAAAATAGAGTAGTTATAATGTTGACAATTGTTTTTGAACCTTTATTTAACTAGGCAAGTCAGTTAAGAACAAATTCTTATTTACAATGACGGCCTACCCCGGCCGGACAATAATGGACCAATTCTGTGCCGCCCTATGGGACTCCCAATCGCGGCCGGTTGTGAGACAGCCTGGAAACGAACCAGGGTCTGTAGTGACGCCTCTAGCACTGAGATGCAGTGCCTTAGAACGCTGTGCCACTCAGGAGCCCATTATAGCCAATGAGAGGGCAGATACGCGTGTGAACAACAGGCCATAGAGATGGAGGACTCATCTTTGTATCTGTGCCATTATAACGTCTGTGACAGTTTGGGCAGTCCCATTAAAGCTATCTCCATTTTAAAGTAGTCCATTTTTTTCTTCATTGGCTGATTGCTACCAAATCATAGGAATCCCCATCCAGTTGAATACTTATAAATGGTGGAAGCCCTCAATGGCAATGTCCATGCCAAATTGGGTAATATCCATGATGAGTCCTCTATCAATTCAATTCAAATGGCTTTATAAGCATGGGAAACATATGTTTACATTGCCAAAGCAAGTAAAATAGATAATAAACAAAAGTGACATAAACAATCAGAAATTAACAGTAAACATTACACTGACAACATATTATGGCTATATACACTTTTCTAATGATGTGCAAATAGTTAAAGTACAAAAGGGAAAATAAATAAACATAAATATTGGTTGTATTTACAATGGTTGTTTGTTCTTCACTGGTTGCCCTTTTCTTATGGCAACAGGTCACATCTTGCTGCTGTGATGGCACACTGTGGTATTTCACCTAATAGATATGGGAGTTTATCAAAATTTGATTTGTTTTTAAATTATTTGTGGGTCTGTGTAATCTGAGGGAAATATGTTTATCTAACATGATCATATATTTGGCAGGAGGTTAGGAAGTGCAGCTCAATTTCCACCTCATTTAATGGGCAGTGTGCACATAGCCTATCTTCTCTTGTGAGCCAGGTCTGCTTTTGGCAGCCTTTCTCAATAGCAAGGCTATGCTCACTGAGTCTGTACATAGTCAAAGCTTTCCTTCATTTTGGGTCAGTCATGGTAGCCAGGTATTCTGCCACTGTGTACTCTCTGTTTAGGGCCAAATAGCATTCCAGTTTGCTCTCTTTTTTAGTGAATTCTTTCCAATGTGTCAAGAAATTATCTTTTTGTTTTCTCAAGATTTGGTTAGGTCTTATTGTGGTTTGGGAATCACTTCCTTTTAGGTTGTAGAATTTAACAGATGTTTTCTGGATTTTGATAATATCATCCTAATTTTGCTCTGCATGCATTATTTGGTGTTTTACGTTGTACACAGAGGATGTTTTTTCAGAATTCTGCATGCAGAGTCTCAATTTAGTTTTCCCCCATTTTGTGAATTCTTGGTTGATGAGCACACCCCAGACCTCAACCATAAATTCCAATTGGTTCTATAACTGATTCAAGTATTTTTTAGCCAGATCCTAATTGGAAGGTCAAATTGTATGTTCCTTTTGATGGCGTAGAAGGCCCTTCTTGCCTTGTCTCTCAGATCGTTCAGAGCTTTTCAGAAGTTACCTTTGGTGCTAAAGTTTAGGCCGAGGTAGGTATAGTTTTGTGTGCTCTAGGGCAATGATGTCTAGATGGAATTTGTATTCATGGTCCTGGAAACAGGACCTTTTATAGAACCATTATTTTGTGTCTTACTGAGATTCACTGTCAGGGCCCAGGTCTGACAGAATCTGCAGAGAATATTTAGGTGTTGCTGTATGCCCTCCTTGGCTGGGGACATAAGCTCTGACAACAGGCACAACTAAGATATAAAGTCATTTTTGCCGAAATGCCACGTGCGTCCACTTATATATTCATAACACCTAAGATTTACGAAACGTCTATTAAATCAAATAAGCGTCAAATAGAAAATGAGAAATTACCATTTTTGTTTACCAAATTCGACACTCATTGACCCCATACAAAAATTATTTACTTAGTTGGTTTATTTTCGTGGCTAGATTTTGGGACGATTAAAACTTCTCACTTCCTCTGAGCGAACGAGACGTGGAGGGACCTACCTACATAAACTCCCAAATTTTGATCAACTTGTCCAATAAAGTCTCATTTTCGTTGCACAACGTTTTCCGTTTGAAGTAAACGGTTTCAGTAATACACCCCTGAAGAAGAACGTGACTTTTTACTGACGCTGTGGGACGTGATATTGCGGAAGATACACACCTCTCTGCCACAAATGAACTCTGGTATGGTCAAATAAAATTATTTACACAAAAATTGGTTGTCGTATTTGATAGGCTCTTATCAGAGACAATGCTATGGATTCTGTGTTTTATATGACAACCTCAATAGTAATAATAACCTAGCCAAACCAAACTAACAAGAACCAATACTTGTATCCTGGGAGCAAGACCATAATCAAAATAACCCTCACTTGATTGTCTGGTGAGATTTAGTCTAACCACTAGGCAGGTAACCACTAGAGCGTTGGACCAGTAACCGAAAGGTTGCTGGGTCGTATCCCCGAGCTGACAAGGTAAATCTCTGTCGTTCTGCCCCTGAACAAGGCAGTTAACCCACTGTTCCCCGGTAGGCAGTCATTGTAAATAAGAGTTTGTTCTTTACTGACTTTCCTAGTTAAATTGTAAGTCGCTCTGGATAAGAGCGTCTGCTAAATGACTTAAATGTAAATGTAAATAAAGGTAATTAAAAAAAAAAAAATGGTCCCACCTGATATCACCTCCTGCCTGCCTTCCATATTTGAGGACATGTGTTTTGATTGTTAGAGCGGTCACTTGACTATCTTATCAATACAATAGACACTCTTTGGGTTGCTTCCGTTTAGATCCTTAAGTATGGTAAAAGGTTTCCATTTCAAAAGTTTTGCAACGGAAACTGCCTAATGAATACACGCCAGGTGATGTCATGTTTTGTGGATCATGTGATTTATCTGTGTGAAGAATGGCTGACCAAACGGTGACTACTGAGAGAGGGTGAGTGTGTTTTTTTTAATAAACAAACTTAAAACCACTCTTTAAATATAACAATATTGATAAAAGCGACCCACAAAAAGTTAATCATGATACAATATGTTTCTCTTGTTTGTCTTGTTATTAGCTAGTCCTAGCATGTTGATTGTTCTTGTTTTGTCGTCAAGCACCTGTAGACTGAAGTTCATTTTCAGGTGATTTAACACACATTTCATGACTTGACATGTGTCAGTCGCCTTGTTTATAGTTTATGCCGGGTTCAGGTGCAAGTCGGAGCTAGGAAACTCGGACATTTCGACTTGCTAATTAGTTGAACGCGGCAGGTGATTGACAACAACAAGTTAGAAAGTCGGACATTTCGGAGGTTCCTAGTTCCGACTAGCACGTGAAAGCGGCATTGTTCCGCGTCAAAAAGTCATGAAACCGACGGAGCGGTTTAAAGCTTGAAATGAACAGCTGTTGCGAACAATATGGGTGTCAGTTCTGACGGTATGGAGCGGGAGGATGACGGGAATGGTCGGTAGTGGAAAGACATAGGAAGAAGAGAGATAATGATACAGAAAGCAGTGAAGCGTTTAGTGAAGAAAGCATAAAGAGGGCCAAGGCATGAAACAAGAGTAGTGATGTGTTGGAGTGGAAAGCGGTGATAGTGTTTGACGAGACCACAGGGTGTAAGTGAGGCCCTATCTGACTAACTAATGCCGTAAGTGAAGTGAAATTAGCTCGGTTCATTGGAAATGGTAGATTGTTAATATAGTGTGGTAGCCAGGCTCAGCAAGAGACTATTCTGAAAATGGGAAGAAGATTAAAAACCATGTCCCTGGTGCTTATGCTAGATTGGAGTCATCACTGTGGTCCCAATATCTATGTCCATAGATGATGTTAAAGAAAATGTGAAGGGAGGCAGAGTGATAGAGGCCAAAAGGTTGATCAGCAGGAAAGAGGGGCAAAGAAGTGAAAGCTTATCAGTGGTGCTGAGGTTTGAGAAAGTCTTGCTGAGAAAAGTACAGATTGGATTCCTTAGTTTCAATGGTAGAGAATTTGTCCCATATGCACTACAATTTTTTAAATGCCAAAGAATGTAGCTGCTCAGTGTAAAGGAAAGAAAAGATGTGAGGAGGGACACATGGTTACGGTGAATGTGGAAGCAATGTGAAGGGTAAGTGCTGTAATTGTAGGGGAGAACACAGTGTAGCATTTGGTGGATACCAAGTACAGAGAGAGGCTCGGAGATATAGGATCTGTCGGGATGAATCGTATGCAGAAGCCGTGAAACCGATTGGGAGAACTACAGAGCGGACTGATGGAGCTTACATGGATGTACTTGTAGTAAGTGGACCTACTGTCGTGGCTGGTGCTTCTGATGGTTTGGAGGCCTGTAAAGAAATCTTGTGCTCTGGAGGCCTGTAAAGAAATCTTGTGCTCATTCGTGTGTGGTGTCAAAGGACACTTTGATAATGAATAAAGTGGACTTCATAGCTTTTATTGGTAAGGTTATTAATGCGATTGTAATTCAGCTACTGTGGAAATGCCATATTGACAATCTCCAAAATGCCTAAAATAAAATGTTTTAGGAAGGCTTGAAAGCTTTGTTCAAGGGTTTTTGTAAGCCTTTAGGCCAGTACACTACATCCTTCTCCACTACTGCAACCCACTTTCAAGAACCAATTATCCAATACCTTACCGTTCTTATCTGTTTTTTATTTTGGATGTAACTAAGTCCAATGCAGGGAATCCCATCCCCAACACTAACTGCATTTTCCCATTCAATTAACACAAGCACATATGATTAATAAGGCTATTGCATGTAGTCCCTGCCATATAACATCCCTTTTTCCACTCTGTTTTTTAGTTTGTTTTTTGGCTGCAGACTGGCTCAGCGAATACTGATGTTTCTTGGTATTCATAGTCTTTTCTACAATTTGTTGAGTTTCCTGGACAGAACGTTGAGGTAACCTACCTACCGGTGTGATTGTCAGACTAACTCTACCTCCCCGGCTGCACCCCACTCATATGCTGCTAGTGCAGCTCTAACTCCCTGCTGCATGCAGTGCTTGAGGCAGGAAGTAACATCCCTGGCAGTTCAATCAGTTAACAAACCCTGCATGTCATTTTCTTTTCACCTATCCCGAAGCATGTTAACAGTTTTTTTTTTTTTACATTTAATGTCTTGTCTCCTTTTTGCTGTGAAATATTACAACAGTCAGCAACATGACTCCTGACTACCAATGTAATCCCAGACCGTATAGGCTATAGCCTAGGCTGGTTGATGAGTTGTGTCTGTGTCTATGCAGGTCCTGGACTTCCACAGCGTGGATCACCAGCTGGCTGCCCTCCTGGTGCCCCACTTCCCAGAACCAGCTTAAGACTGCAGAGGAGAAGATGCTGCAATGTAATGAATTCCTCTCTCCTTTACCATCAAACTGTATTTTCAGCCATGGCCAATTTGTGGATTATTATGTGTGGATCCGTCTCATCCCCAGGCATCACAGGCAAGGTGTCCCAGCAGTATGTCCCAATCTCGGATGGTAACATGCTGTGGACCCTCACATTGAATGGAAACATGAAGAACCAGACTCCCCTGGTGCTGCTGCATGGCTTCGGTGGAGGGGTGGGCCTGTGGGCCCTCAACCTAGACGCCCTGGCCCAACAGGTTAGTCTCTGAAGCACATGTATGTCTCATGTAGCGTTGGAAAGCCTGAGGAAGTTCTCCTCTGAGAGACAATGTAAAGGGGTGTAGTATGACAGAGTCTAGATAGAAACTAGGTCACATTGCCACATATCAAACCACTGAAGTATTTTGCATGGTTGGGGCTGTGAACAGGTTGTTAGAATCATATTTCTGATGTTTATGCAAGGATGAATAAGGTACGTAACTAACGGTGCATAGGCTACCGAAAGGTAGTCCGACAAGGTAGGAAAAGAGACACGAAAAACAAGGAAATGCCTCTTCGGAGGGGAAACTTCATTTCTACTCACAGCCAATCAAATGCAAAATCCAATACTGAATTTCTCCAGACTTCCAAAAGAGATTTGGAAGGATGGGCACAAGAAACTACCAATAGGTCAACTGGTCAACTACACCTGCTATATATAACTAGCTCTAATTGTTGTCTGACTGCTATATATTTTGTGTATGCTTTCTTTTTAACACTGTGACTTCTATTTTTAGTACGTTTTATCATGTTGTGTAGTGCCTTTATAAATAAAATGAATTTTCATTATTATTATTGTTAATAATAGAGGCCCGTCTATGCCTTTGACCTGCTGGGCTTCGGCCAGAGCAGCAGGCCCTACTTCAGCTCCGACGCCAAGGAGGCTGAGGCCCAGTTTGTGGACTCCATCGAGCAGTGGAGGGCTAAAGTCTGCCTGGAAGCCATGGTCATGCTGGGACATAACTTTGGAGGTTATTTGGCAGCTGCTTATTCGCTCAAGTATCCCACCAGGCAAGTACCATCTGACACCACCCAACACTTTCCTCAGTTCAGAACCATAGACAGGTTTCAATATGAATGGTTGCTTTATTCCTTAGTTTTTAGCCACCTCCTTGGTTAAAGATACAATACTACATGTATTCAGCCAGTCCTTGGTTCACCCTCCTATGCTTGACTAATACTGTACACCCCAGACCTCACAGGATGTTGGTATGCAGGTGCTAACCTCTGATAACAACCTCTGATGTCCTTAAAAAGAGTCCCCTCTGTGCTGTATCTCAGCTGAATCATCTTCTCTCATTGTGTTGCTAAGATTTCAGCAGGAACCTAACTCATTATGGCTGTTTGATAAATTTCTCCAAAACCTCATCACACTCAGATCAGAACACCTTAAACAGCCAGCCAGCCACATCCTGTCCTTCTAGTATTAAAGCAGCCAGCCAGCCACATCCTGTCCTTCTAGTATTAAAGCAGCCAGCCACATCCTGTCCTTCTAGTATTAAAGCAGCCAGCCACATCCTGTCCTTCTAGTATTCAAGCAGCCAGCCACATCCTGTCCTTCTAGTATTCAAGCAGCCAGCCAGCCACATCCTGTCCTTCTAGTATTCAAGCAGCCAGCCACATCCTGTCCTTCTAGTATTCAAGCAGCCAGCCACATCCTGTCCTTCTAGTATTCAAGCAGCCAGCCACATCCTGTCCTTCTAGTATTCAAGCAGCCAGCCAGCCACATCCTGTCCTTCTAGTATTCAAGCAGCCAGCCAGCCACATCCTGTCCTTCTAGTATTCAAGCAGCCAGCCAGCCACATCCTGTCCTTCTAGTATTCAAGCAGCCAGCCAGCCACATCCTGTCCTTCTAGTATTCAAGCAGCCAGCCACATCCTGTCCTTTTCTAGTATTAAAGCAGCTAGCCAGCCAGCCACATCCTGTCCTTCTAGTATTCAAGCAGCCAGCCAGCCAGCCACATCCTGTCCTTCTAGTATTCAAGCAGCCAGCCAGCCACATCCTGTCCTTCTAGTATTCAAGCAGCCAGCCACATCCTGTCCTTCTAGTATTAAAGCAGCCAGCCAGCCACATCCTGTCCTTCTAGTATTAAAGCAGCTAGCCAGCCAGCCACATCCTGTCCTTCTAGTATTAAAGCAGCTAGCCAGCCAGCCACATCCTGTCCTTCTAGTATTCAAGCAGCCAGCCACATCCTGTCCTTCTAGTATTCAAGCAGCCAGCCAGCCACATCCTGTCCTTCTAGTATTCAAGCAGCCAGCCAGCTACATCCTGTCCTTCTAGTATTCAAGCAGCCAGCCAGCTACATCCTGTCCTTCTAGTATTCAAGCAGCCAGCCAGCTACATCCTGTCCTTCTAGTATTCAAGCAGCCAGCCAGCTACATCCTGTCCTTCTAGTATTCAAGCAGCCAGCCACATCCTGTCCTTCTAGTATTCAAGCAGCCAGCCACATCCTGTCCTTCTAGTATTCAAGCAGCCAGCCACATCCTGTCCTTCTAGTATTCAAGCAGCCAGCCACATCCTTGTCCTTCTAGTATTCAAGCAGCTAGCCACATCCTGTCCTTCTAGTATTCAAGCAGCCAGCCACATCCTTGTCCTTCTCTAGTATTCAAGCAGCCAGCCACATCCTGTCCTTCTCTAGTATTCAAGCAGCCAGCCAGCCACATCCTGAGTTTCCTAATTGGCTCTGAATTATGAACAAAATGCTCTTAATCTGACTGGGGCACTTTGGCTATGTTTAGACAGGCAGCCCAATTCTGTTATTATTTTCCACTAATTGGTCTTTTGACCACTGATCTTTCTTTTCACATCAGAATTTTTTCAGAGCTGATCTGATTGGTCAAAAGACCAATTAGGGAAAGAAATATCAGAATTGGTCTGCCTGTCTAAATGTCGCCTTTATTTCCCCTGTTCAGTTCACTGATGGACAGACCACTTAATAAACTGTGCCCTAGTGGTTTAGATTATTTCCTTTCCAGATCTTTCAATACAACCTCAACTTATTTTGTTCACAACCATAGAGGCGTTTCAGTTATTTCAGTTTGGTGGTGATGGAGTATGGTATTTCCTCTTCACTGTCCTGTAGGGTGCAACACATGGGGCTGACCTTTCCTCTTCACTGTCCTGTAGGGTGCAACACATGGGGCTGACCTTTCCTCTTCACTGTCCTGTAGGGTGCAACACATGGGGCTGACCTTTCCTCTTCACTGTCCTGTAGGGTGCAACACGTGGGGCTGACCTTTCCTCTTCACTGTCCTGTAGGGTGCAACACGTGGGGCTGACCTTTCCTCTTCACTGTCCTGTAGGGTGCAACACGTGGGGCTGACCTTTCCTCTTCACTGTCCTGTAGGGTGCAACACGTGGGGCTGACCTTTCCTCTTCACTGTCCTGTAGGGTGCAACACGTGGGGCTGACCTTTCCTCTTCACTGTCCTGTAGGGTGCAACACGTGGGGCTGACCTTTCCTCTTCACTGTCCTGTAGGGTGCAACACGTGGGGCTGACCTTTCCTCTTCACTGTCCTGTAGGGTGCAACACGTGGGGCTGACCTTTCCTCTTCACTGTCCTGTAGGGTGCAACACGTGGGGCTGACCTTTCCTCTTCACTGTCCTGTAGGGTGCAACACGTGGGGCTGACCTTTCCTCTTCACTGTCCTGTAGGGTGCAACACGTGGGGCTGACCTTTCCTCTTCACTGTCCTGTAGGGTGCAACACGTGGGGCTGACCTTTCCTCTTCACTGTCCTGTAGGGTGCAACACGTGGGGCTGACCTTTCCTCTTCACTGTCCTGTAGGGTGCAACACGTGGGGCTGACCTTTCCTCTTCACTGTCCTGTAGGGTGCAACACGTGGGGCTGACCTTTTCTCTTCACTGTCCTGTAGGGTGCAACACGTGGGGCTGACCTTTCCTCTTCACTGTCCTGTAGGGTGCAACACGTGGGGCTGACCTTTCCTCTTCACTGTCCTGTAGGGTGCAACACGTGGGGCTGACCTTTCCTCTTCACTGTCCTGTAGGGTGCAACACGTGGGGCTGACCTTTCCTCTTCACTGTCCTGTAGGGTGCAACACGTGGGGCTGACCTTTCCTCTTCACTGTCCTGTAGGGTGCAACACGTGGGGCTGACCTTTCCTCTTCACTGTCCTGTAGGGTGCAACACGTGGGGCTGACCTTTCCTCTTCACTGTCCTGTAGGGTGCAACACGTGGGGCTGACCTTTCCTCTTCACTGTCCTGTAGGGTGCAACACGTGGGGCTGACCTTTCCTCTTCACTGTCCTGTAGGGTGCAACACGTGGGGCTGACCTTTCCTCTTCACTGTCCTGTAGGGTGCAACACGTGGGGCTGACCTTTCCTCTTCACTGTCCTGTAGGGTGCAACACGTGGGGCTGACCTTTCCTCTTCACTGTCCTGTAGGGTGCAACACGTGGGGCTGACCTTTCCTCTTCACTGTCCTGTAGGGTGCAACACGTGGGGCTGACCTTTCCTCTTCACTGTCCTGTAGGGTGCAACACGTGGGGCTGACCTTTCCTCTTCACTGTCCTGTAGGGTGCAACACGTGGGGCTGACCTTTCCTCTTCACTGTCCTGTAGGGTGCAACACGTGGGGCTGACCTTTCCTCTTCACTGTCCTGTAGGGTGCAACACGTGGGGCTGACCTTTCCTCTTCACTGTCCTGTAGGGTGCAACACGTGGGGCTGACCTTTCCTCTTCACTGTGCTGTAGGGTAAAGCACATGGTGCTGGTTGAGCCGTGGGGTTTACCTGAGCGTCCAGACCCAGAAGACCAGGACAGGCCCATCCCCGTGTGGATCAAAGCCCTGGGAGCCATTGTGAGCCCTTTCAACCCCCTGGCAGGGCTACGTCTGGTGGGGCCACTGGGTAAGACTGGCAGCCTGTCTGACTAGGTGGATGACAGACATAGAAATACTACTGTAAATTACATTTCAATTATATACCTGTCTGACTGGATGACTGCATTATTTATGGGATGGAGTTTTTACCAGCCTTCAAACCCAACTCCTTTGTTTTTCAAGGTCCCACACTTGTTTCAACTCTAAGACCAGACTTCAAGAAGAAATACTTGTCCATGTTCAACGACGACACGGTCACAGAGTATATCTATCACCTGAACGTCCAGACTCCCAGGTTAGTCCTTCTCTCTCTCTATTTAGTTCCTGTTTGAGTTCACTGGCTTTTTATCTCCACTTCCTCTGGGCCTGTATTTACAGTCTGTCTGTCTGAGGTTCAACACAGTTCATGACAATGTTTTCCTCTTCGACCATAATGAAGAAGATGTTATGATTAAGATTAATACGATTACATGGACAGGAAGCACTTAAATTCTGAAATGCTTTTTTATTATAGGCTGTGATTTTCATTTGTCTCAAACCCTTACTTCAGTGAAAATGTTAGTTTTGCTCTGTTGTAGAGGTGAGTTCAAAGTAGCTGCTTATTAACGATTATTCTGAGATCAGATTATCATATACTTTATTGCTGTACTTCTCCCTCTTTAGTAATAATCATGTTTGTTTACTCTGTTGCAGTGGTGAGACAGCCTTCAAGAACATGACCATCCCATACGGGTGGGCCAAGAGGCCTATGCTGCAGAGGATTGGCCTGCTCCATGCTGACATCCCTATTACTGTGATATATGGGTCACGCTCCAGCATCGACGGTAACTCGGGCAACGCTATCAAAGGATTGAGGCCAAACTCTCATGTGGAGATCATAGTACGTTTCAATTCCTATAAGCTGAACACTTAAGATGCTGTCTGTGTGTGGTTGTCTAGTAATGTGTGAGGCAGCTGGCTCAGCTTTTATATTCACATTTATTCAGCAGGTGGCAGGAAAAAAAGTGAATTGAAGTGTTAAATCCTAGATGAATACAATTCTCCAGAATGTGTATCTGATCTCATATTTCTATTCCTCCTCTCTCCCAGGCTATCAGAGGGGCGGGCCACTACGTCTATGCTGACCAGCCAGAGGACTTCAACCACAGAGTGCTTCAGGTGTGTGACGCGCTGGGCTGAGGGGGGGGGGGGGGGGCACTAGTTAACCTGCGGAGAGCGACGTGTTATACCCGTCATGCCCATAGCTTGTCCTCTCAGTGAGCATGTGATCCATAAGGATAGAGAGGAGAGGACTGGGCATACAGCTCAATAGGGCTTTTTTTTTTACCTCGATCATCCTCACTTTAGGTCCTCAGTAGTAGACCTACCACCATCAGCACAGCAGCCTGCTAACTAGGGAAGGACCCCGTGTTGAAAAGATGATTCTCCTGGATTGTTTGGTATGACACTTTTGTATTCATTCTACTGAGTGGCTCAGTTTTTACTGCTTGTCAGGATTTTGGTCATTTTGTGATAAGTGTGTGTCAGCTTTTAATCTGCTGTTTTAAGAAATATGATTTTCAGAACGATACAGACTACAATTTCCCCACTTGTGGATTATTCTCATTCTGTCAAAGATCCTTCATGAGATTTTTTAGAAATGTTTCATTTGCGTCATAACAGCTCATGTAGATCTGACCACGGACCATAGAGATTTGATTTAAAAACACATGATTGTGGAACTTTTAGACCTGTGGTTTTGCTGATGGGCTCCTGAGTGGCGCAGCGGTCTAAGGCACGTCATCTCAGTGCTTCATCTCAATTCCAGGCTGTATCACAACCGGCAGTCCCATAGTGCGGCGCACAATTGGCCCTGCGTCGTTAGGGCTTGGCCGGGGTAGGCCGTCATTGCAATTAAGAATTTGCTCTTAACTGACTTGCCTAGTTAAATAAATACCAAATATAAAAAGATTTCCCCATGACAACCGGAGTGCCTTTTTAATGACCTAGTATGTGACCAAGGACTACAGTCATTGCTGCTGCTTTTTGGTCTTGTCTTTTTATGTGTTTTCACTTCAAGATGTTATAATTGTTTTCATTCAGTGTTTTGGCTCTTGTTGTGGTCTAGTGTTAAAATAATCCAAGTATTAATAGCTAGCGTGTGCAGGTGAAGGAAACAGGTTTCAGAAACAAAGCATCAGAATCTAGTAATTGAAGATAACTACTCCATTCTCCTCAGCTGCCATTGTGGGGAAAGAAGGTTCGGCCTCAATAAATCCCATTCATTCATTGCAACAGTATTTGATAGTATTACTAGACACCTATCCAGGGTCTGTGTCTGGAAAAGCACAGTATCTAGGTCTAAGATCAGTTAGCATAGCTATAGCAGCCTGTCCTCTTATTTCATATAGGTGACATCTTCAGCTAATATCTCTGTGTCAAGTTGCAGATTGGGTGGGTTGCTTAGACTTTTACAGCCACTTTACCCAGTGCAACCTTTTTTTATCTAAAGCACAGTTTACTAGATGTGCTGAGCCCAAGGATAAGGTTTGATTAACTCCTGAACATGTGGATGCCTTTGTATTATTGTCCTTTATATCATTGTACATCTCCAATCACAAGCCAATTATCATGGGGAAGAAAAAATGGTGCTTCTCTCTATTCATGTATTGTAAAATACCTGTAAATAATAAAGATGATATTATGATTTTGGTGGCCTTTGTTGTGACACATGTATATGTAGACTTGTGGTGTTGTCAGGATGAACAATATTTCAATTTTAAACACTACAACTCTTATAGGCATTCTGTCTGAAAACCACCTTTACAAAAACAGATTGCAGTAAAAGTGGAGTAACTGCAGTCGATTGTGGTGTTTTGGATGCAGAAATTGCAGAATAAGTGAATTGTACTGCAGTTGAACTGCAGTCAGTGCAGTATAACTGCAGTTACACTTCAAAATTACTGCTGTAAAAAAAACTATTTTTGATGCAGTATTTGTTACCGCAGTTATCCTGCATTCTGACCGCAATTTATTTTGTTAAGGCCACACTGGATATATTTCCATCTACCATGCTTGTAGCTCACTCTATTCTGTGGTGTCTGTTTGTGCTGTCTATTGTGTGGTGTCTATTGTGTAGTCTGTGTCCATTCATTGTTGTCACGGTGACTTTATCAAGCATTTTTTATCCACACTGATTTCTGTTCAAAGAGGAGAGCTAATCTCAACCGCTTTCGTTCCTATAAATTGTTCCTTTGAGAGAGATGAACCCCACTGTGTGGAATGTGGTCGTCAGAGCTCAAGAGGAAGAACACGAGAGCTTTTTAGTACCCATAAAAGTACAAAACTGCAACATGGACATCAGTATGACGGTCAGGGGTAGACTTCACACCATTCTGGGTTATTTGTTATTGTGCTCTAAAATGGACCAACGCAAAGGTGAACATTTGTCAATATTTCCCCCAACCCCGTTGACATGTCAGAGCTGCCAGCTGTCGGTTAGTAAGAGTAATGGTTCGTATCTGTTATGAGGGCAGGCCTTGTATTTCAGTACATGACCACTAGAGGGAATCCTCCCTCAGATCAGGGAGGGGAGGGAGGGAGCCTGCCTTGCTGAAGTGCAGTTAGCGACTCGTCAATGTTACATCATTCAGTTCTGCTTCTCATCCTATGACCACTTAAAATATCAATAGGCTGTGTAAAAGGAATACTGTTATTTTTCTGCATTAGGGTCTATATATGGCTGCCGTAGGCTAAAGAAGAAAAGGCTGCAGCGTTGCATTTCAACTTGCTCCATTACTGTGAGCAGGTTGATGTTTATTGGGATGAGTCTTGTCCTGGAGGCCCAACTGAAAGATTTCCTCGCCGGACCAGCTGCAAAGTCAAAATTGGCTATAATGTATGAAAACAAACATTTGCTATCTGGTCTTCGTTACACGTTAGCAGAATGCTTACCGTTAGGTTTAACATCAGATTTTATGACTGGCTGTGCCAGCTAGTGACCGCTCCGCAGAGCTGCCTCCAGAAAAAGATGAATGATCAAAACGCTAACCTGCTTGCAGTGAGAGCGAATTAGGACAAGGGAGAGGCAGAAGCTCTGAGGGAGGGTAGAATGTGGTGCTGAAAATGTTTCCGGACAAAGACGTTTACAATGTTAACAGTGATATCTATATCAACGACATCCTATCTTATTCTTATCGGTTCAGCCCTGGATCAATTGTCCATGAATGCTGTATGAAAATGTGCAAACTCGTATGGAAATATTACAGACTTCTAAGGAAAGAGCCGTTGGTATAGGATACTGTACTTCCTTAGGTGAAAGCTAAGATGCAGAGTGGTGCAGTGTGCACTTACAGTAATGTATACAGGGTGTGTGTGGGTGTAGGGCGGCATGTAGCCTAGCGGTTAGAGCGTTGGGTCAGTAACCGAAAGGTCGCTGGTTCGAATGCCCGCGCTGACAAGGTGAAAAATCAGTTGACGTGCCCTTGAGCAAGGCACTTAACCCTAATTTGCTCCAGGGGTGTTGTACTACTATGGCTGATCCTGTAAATCAACACATTTCACTGCACTGGTATGTGACAATACAATCATTCTCTTTGCTTATTTGAGCTGTTCTTGCCATAATATGGACTCTTTTACCGAATAGGGCTATCTTCTGTATACCACCCCTACCTTGTCACAACACAACTGATTGGCTCAAACGCATTAAGAAGGGAAGAAATTCCGCAAATTAACTTTTAACAAGGTACACCTGTTAATAGAAATGCATTCCAGGTAACTACCTCATGAAGCTGGTTGAGAGAATGCCGAGAGTGTGCAAAGCTGTTATCAAGGTAAAGGGTGGCTATTAAAATAATATAAAATATAAAATATATTTTGATTTGTTTAACACTTTTTTGGTTCCTACATGATTCCATGTGTTATTTCATAGTTTTGATGTCTTCACTATTATTCTACAATGTAGAAAATAGTAAAAATAAAGAAAAAATCATTGAATGAGTAGGTTGTAGGTTTGTCCAAACTGTTGACTGGTACTGTATGTAAATAAGGTATTTGTTTAAATGTTGTTTTTAACCTGTTTTCGCTTTGTCATTATGGGATATTGTGTGTAGATTGATGGACATTTAAAAATATATATTTTAGAAGAAGGCTGTAATGTAACAACATTTTGAAAAGTCAAGGGGTCTGAATAGTTTCCTGAATGCAATGTATTAACCTGATTTACAGTAAAGGGTCTAGAACTGCAGTACTATGTAGTGTAACTGCAGTTCTATGTAGTTTAGCTACAGTGCAGTATGTATGAACCTGGTTTACAGTGACGGGTCTAGAACTGCAGTATTTTGTAGTGTAGCTACAGTGCAGTATGTATGAACCTGGTTTATAGTGACGGGTCTAGAACTGCAGTATTTTGTAGTGTAGCTACAGTGCAGTATGTATGAACCTGGTGTACAGTGACGGGTCTAGAACTGCAGTATTTTGTAGTGTAGCTACAGTGCAGTATGTATGAACCTGGTTTACAGTGACGGGTCTAGAACTGCAGTATTTTGTAGTGTAGCTACAGTGCAGTATGTATGAACCTGGTGTACAGTGACGGGTCTAGAACTGCAGTATTTTGTAGTGTAACTACAGTGCAGTATGTATGAACCTGGTTTACAGTAAAGGGTCTAGAACTGCAGTACTATGTAGTGTAACTGCAGTTCTATGTAGTTTAGCTACAGTGCAGTATGTATGAACCTGGTTTACAGTGACGGGTCTAGAACTGCAGTATTTTGTAGTGTAGCTACAGTGCAGTATGTATGAACCTGGTTTACAGTGACGGGTCTAGAACTGCAGTATTTTGTAGTGTAGCTACAGTGCAGTATGTATGAACCTGGTGTACAGTGACGGGTCTAGAACTGCAGTACTATGTAGTGTAGCTACAGTGCAGTATGTATGAACCTGGTTTACAGTGACGGGTCTAGAACTGCAGTATTTTGTAGTGTAGCTACAGTGCAGTATGTATAAACCTGGTGTACAGTGACGGGTCTAGAACTGCAGTACTATGTAGTGTAGCTACAGTGCAGTATGTATGAACCTGGTTTACAGTGACGGGTCTAGAACTGCAGTACTATGTCGTGTAACTGCAGTACTATGTAGTTTAGCTACAGTGCAGTATGTATGAACCTGACATGGGGCTAGAGGAGGCCGCTTACAGAGCACACAGGCCAGACGGGATGCGGGCACGGTTGCTAGGAAACCAGCGTGGCGCCTATATTAGATCGAATTTATTATATTCTGCCAGTCGTCATCTCCCCCCCCCCCCCCTTCCTCTCGGACTACATTGACAGACAGAGAGTGTACACTAAGGCTCTGCAGCAGCTAGCGTTTCCACTGCCACCCCCATATCTCTCACACACACGGTACCATGAGTCCTACCCTTAGGCAAGACCTTCTCTGACTTACAGGGCTTAAATCTGCGCTCTGTCTAGACACCAAGTTGCATCACACAACTACCCAATCTGCACCACTAGTGTTATCGCCTGCATCAGTTGGTGCGTAATACTTTCTCTAAAAGTCTATATTTGTTTTGTCTCTAAACGAAGATGATCCATGAAGCAGTATCCCATTCATTCACCAGAAGGATGTGGTGGTTGTTAAATAAAAATGCTACTGACATATAAGCTCTGTTTGCAGATGGACATTCTACATCAATATGTAAAGTACTGTACGAGGTGTACGGAACCTTCAATTCACTGCATACAAGCACGATATGTTTTGACAGGTGATATCACAGGATTGGTACAATATTCACCCTTATGTCATATCTTATCTCATCTCACATTTATAAAAATGTTTTAATGTATGATTTTAATTAGCTATCTTGTTTCATTATCCTTTCTGTCTGTTTCGTTATTTTATGTCAAGCACTGAGTTAGTAACAAAGCGTTATACAAATAGTTATTATGATTTGATATAATTGTTGAGCCAGTACAAACACCAAGAGGAAGACGGAACGTCAGATGAATATCTAAATTGAACCCACATCTAGAAACATTCTCCTCCTCTGCTCTCCTCGTTCAGAATGGAGATGATGTCGCTGTACTCTTCATAGTTCAGGACAGATCACAATCAATGAAAGCCATGGTGATAACAGTTTGAGCATGACACATCCATTTGACGCGGAGGCTTTGGAAGCTCCCTCCCAGCAGGGGCTATTATCTGGCAGTACAGCTATAGGGATGTTATCTGGCAGTGTGAATACAGCTATAGGGATGTTATCTGGCAGTGTGAATACAGCTATAGGGATGTTATCTGGCAGTGTGAATACAGCTATAGGGATGTTATCTGGCAGTGTGAATACAGCTATAGGGATGTTATCTGGCAGTGTGAATACAGCTATAGGGATGTTATCTGGCAGTGTGAATACAGCTATAGGGATGTTATCTGGCAGTGTGAATACAGCTATAGGGATGTTATCTGGCAGTGTGAATACAGCTATAGGGATGTTATCTGGCAGTGTGAATACAGCTATAGGGATGTTATCTGGCAGTGTGAATACAGCTATAGGGATGTTATCTGGCAGTGTGAATACAGCTATAGGGATGTTATCTGGCAGTTTGAATACAGCTATAGGGATGTTATCTGGCAGTGTGAATACAGCTATAGGGATGTTATCTGGCAGTGTGAATACAGCTATAGGGATGTTATCTGGCAGTGTGAATACAGCTATAGGGATGTTATCTGGCAGTGTGAATACAGCTATAGGGATGTTATCTGGCAGTGTGAATACAGCTATAGGGATGTTATCTGGCAGTGTGAATACAGCTATAGGGATGTTATCTGGCAGTGTGAATACAGCTATAGGGATGTTATCTGGCAGTGTGAATACAGCTATAGGGATGTTATCTGGCAGTGTGAATACAGCTATAGGGATGTTATCTGGCAGTGTGAATACAGCTACAAGGCCGTTAAGGAAGCACTGCATTCCACTGCTGAGAAGACTCGTGGACTCCTGGGAAATGCACTTGTTTGTGTCATCGAGGGAGTAGCAATGACCTCAACACAATAAGCTCAGTGTCACTGTCCTATATCTGTAAGATGACCTGATTTCAACACTGACTTCAAGAGAAGTGATAAAAAGCATGTGAGGGCAATGCAGGGACGTCTCTCTGTCTCTCAGGAGGTTATAGAAGCCCTCTTTCAGAGTAAGTCCTCTCTATTTGACCATGTAAGAAGATGTGACTAACCATGACTTGGCAGGCGTGTGTTTCAGAGAGATAAGTCTAGAGATGGGGGGGGGGAATAAAGCTAAATGGGCTGAGACAGTGAAGGAGGACGCGCGGGAGGGGTAGTAGAATTTACAGTTAGGAAAAGAACAGTGAAGGGCGACGTCGAGGGAATGTCACTGTTCAACAGAGCAACCACCTCTTCCTCTGTCCTCTCGCTCTTCTCTCATTGTCATTCCCCTACTACTGTTAGACCTGCTGATTTTCCAGAAAACTGACATCCTGATTAATGAATTAGTTCACCTGCCACACAAACTGCTTTCCAGAATGTATATGTTTTTTTATTGAAGGATTAATGCGAAAAGGAGATGAAAGGTATCAGTGGAAAAGGACTGTCTGTAGTCCTGCAGATGCTGCCTCAGCCGCAGCAGGCCTGTCTTGTCTTCTCTTGTCTTCCACACTCCATGTCTTCCCTCTCTTTACCTGTCTTGTCTTCCACACTGGGAGACTCCCTCTCTTCCCACACGGATCACGACTCACAGCACAGCTCTGCTTCTGTTACAGGCCACATGGAGAGACGGAGGGAGAGAGACAGAAATATTGAGAAAAAGACAAAAATATACTGTGTATAGAGGAAAAAATGTAGGGAAGACGAGAGAGAGAGAGAAGGATAGATAAAGAGAAGGAGGAATATAGAGAGAGATAGCGAGAAGAGAAAGACAGATGGAGAGAGAGTGAGTGAAATCAATCCGCTGTGCAGGGCTGGTTGTGTCAGATTCTTCTGGAAGCACGACTAAAAATACAAGCGACTGGAGACGATGTGTGGGAACAGGCCTGCGAAAAATCCATAAAACATGATGGTACAGTAGATGTGTGTGTGTGCACAAGTTTTCCAGTGTGTGTGTGTCACACGCGGGGCATTAAGTTGACATTTATAACACTTAAAACACACTTAGGTATCCGTGGCGACAGAGCTGGGAGTTGTGTGTCGCTGTGTCTCAGAACACCTGCTGGCGGTGTGGAGGTGTTCAGGTGAGGTGACCGCGCGCTAACGTCGTCAGTATTGACAATGAAAACCCTAGACGTGAGCTTAAGTAGACAGCTTGACAGCCTGACAAATAGGCTGTGATACTTTTGTATATATAGTGTGTGTGGACACCCCTTGAAATTAGTGGATTCGGCAATTTCAGCCATACCCGTTGCTGACAGGTGTATAAAATTGAGCACACCGCCATGCAATCTCCATAGACAAACATTGCCAGTAGAATGGCCTTGCTGAAGAGCACAGTGATTTTCATCGTGGCACTGTCACAGAATTCCACCTTTGGGGCGGCAGGTAGCCTAGTGGTTGCAAGATCAAATCCCCGAGCTGACAAGGTAAATAAAATCTGTTGTTCTGCCCCTGAACAAGGCAGTTAACCCACTGTTCCTAGGCCATCATTGAAAATACGAATTTGTTCTTAACTGACTTGCCTAGTTAAATAAAGGTAAAATATATTTTTAAATTCCAACAAGTCAGTCAGTTCGTCAAATCTCTGCCCTGCTAGAGCTGCCTCGGTCAACTGTAAGGGCTGTTATTGTGAAGTGTAAATGTCTAGGAGCAACAACGGCTCAGCCGTGAAGTGGTAGGCCACACAAGCGCACAGAACGGGACCGCCGAAAGCTGAAGCACGTAGTGTGTACAAATAGTCTGTCCTCGGTTGCAGCACTCACTACCGAGGTCCAATCTGCCTCTGAAACAACGTCAGCACAAGAACTGTTTGTCGGGAGCTTTAATGATATGGGTTTCCATGGCCGAGCAGCCTAAGATCAACATGCGCAATGCCAAGCGTTGGCTGGAGTGGTGTAAAGCTCGCCGCCATTGGACTCTGTAGCAGTGGAAATCCTTTCTCTGGAGTAATGAATCACGCTTCACCATCTGGCAGTCCGACGGACGAATCTGGGTTTGGCGGATGCCAGTAGAACGCTATCTGCCCCAATACATAGTGCCAACTGTAAAGTTTGGTGGAGAAGCAATAATGGTCTGTTGCTGTTTTTCATGGTTCAGGAAATCTTAACGCTACATCATAAAATTACATTTTAGACAATTCTGTGCTTCAAACTTTGTGGCAACAGTTTGGGGAAGGCCCTTTCCTGTTTCAGCATGACAATGACCCCATGCACAAAGCGAGGTCCATACTGAAATGGTTTGTCGAGATCAACCCCATCAAACACCTTTGGGATGAATTGGAACGCCAGCTGCGAGCCAGGCCTAAGCGTCCAACATCAGTGCCCAACCTCAAGCTCTTGTGGCCGAATGGAAGCAAGTCCCTGCAGCAATGTTTCAACATCTTGTGGGAAGTCTTCCCAGAAGAGGGGAGGCTGTTATAGCAACAACGGGGGGACCATCTACATATTAATGCCCATGATTTTGGAATGAGTTGTTTGAAAGGACTTTTGGCCATGTAGTGTATCTGTAGAGGGAAATGGATGGAGAAATGAGCTCAGGTAAAAGTGTTTTTTACTGACTTGAAAAACTCTATTCAACACTTCATATTGCTACTTTTCTGCTCTCTTCTATAGTCTGTCATAACCCCCAGCTACCAAACGCTGACTCAGCTGCTGCACATTCACAGGGAAATAAAAGAGGAATCAGCCATTAGACTGGAGGGACACACAGCCATAATAATAAGGGAATCTCAAGTCTACATGAAGAAGTTGAACTGATGCATCTAAACAGCTTGACCCTGTGGTTGACTCATCACACAGTTAGTGAGTCAGCCAGTCAGCCAGTCAAACACACAAACACTAAATTCCCACAACCTGTCAGCCGGGAGTTAATTGCCAGAGGCTAGCCCATCAGTTGGGCGGACGGGGTGGCCTGCAGTCGGCTGTTTTTCCAGCGTCGTAGCCCCCGTTAGCCCACCCTGCTGTATGTATCACCCCTGCTTGGAGTGCTGACCCCACAGCATGAGGAGGCCTTGGCCCCCACTTCTTCCTCTCACTGGGCTAGCAGACATGCTGCACACACCACCACCACCACCCTGCAGCCGTTACAGCCGTGGCCCATAAATATCCTGCCAGCTCTGCACTAATAGTCCTAATGCTTCCTGAGGAGCTGCCCGGAGCTGCATTAGGCCTGGATGGTCCATTGATTTAAAGCAAAGAGGCCGGCCCTGCCCTGCCGCCCGCTGCTCTATATGGGCCGGCTTCCAGTCACTGACCCACAGGGTTATCTCCCAAATGCAATTAAGACGCTTAAAAGTGCTTTTTCAGGAAGACACTGGGAGTAATGAGGGAGAGGCAGGCTGGACCGGGCCGATCCTATGCTGAGTGGGTGGGTGTAGGGCCCCAGCCCTCCCCTAGCCGCGCACTAGCCGGGAGGGAACGGCTCAAGTGAGGAAATGAAAGGAACCCTGGCTATGATATGTAATATCACCAGGAGGTGCAGCTCTGAATGGATGTCTCAGGGAGAGGAACAGAGCAATGCTTTGTAGCCCCAGTGACCAACATAGTGTCTGTGTCCCAAATGGCACCTTTTTCCCTTTATACTGCACTATAAACACAGGGCTCTGGTCAATAGTAGTGCTCTATAAACACAGGGCTCTGGTCAATAGTAGTGCTCTATAAACACAGGGCTCTGGTCAATAGTAGTGCTCTATAAACACAGGGCTCTGGTCAATAGTAGTGCTCTATAAACACAGTGCTCTGGTCAATAGTAGTGCACTATAAACACATGGCTCTGGTCAATAGTAGTGCTCTATAAACACAGGGCTCTGGTCAATAGTAGTGCTCTATAAACACAGGGCTCTGGTCAATAGTAGTGCTCTATAAACACAGGGCTCTGGTCAATAGTAGTGCTCTATAAACACAGGGCTCTGGTCAATAGTAGTGCTCTATAAACACAGTGCTCTGGTCAATAGTAGTGCACTATAAACACATGGCTCTAGTCAATAGTAGTGCTCTATAAACACAGGGCTCTGGTCAATAGTAGTGCTCTATAAACACAGGGCTCTGGTCAATAGTAGTGCTCTATAAACACAGGGCTCTGGTCAATAGTAGTGCTCTATAAACACAGGGCTCTGGTCAATAGTAGTGCTCTATAAACACAGGGCTCTGGTCAATAGTAGTGGTCTATAAACACAGGGCTCTGGTCAATAGTAGTGGTCTATAAACACAGGGCTCTGGTCAATAGTAGTGCTCTATAAACACATGGCTCTGGTCTATAGTAGTGCTCTATAAACACAGGGCTCTGGTCAATAGTAGTGCACTATAAACACAGGGCTCTGGTCAATAGTAGTACACTATAAACACAGGGCTCTGGTCAATAGTAGTGCTCTATAAACACAGGGCTCTGGTCAATAGTAGTGCTCTATAAACACAGGGCTCTGGTCAATAGTAGTGCTCTATAAACACAGGGCTCTGGTCAAAAGTAGTGCTCTATAAACACATGGCTCTGGTCAATAGTAGTGCTCTATAAACACAGGGCTCTGGTCAATAGTAGTGCACTATAAACACGGGGCTCTGGTCAATAGTAGTGCACTATAAACACGGGGCTCTGGTCAATAGTAGTGCTCTATAAACACGGGGCACTGGTCAATAGTAGTGCTCTATAAACACAGGGCTCTGGTCAATAGTAGTGCTCTATAAACACAGGGCTCTGGTCAATAGTAGTGCTCTATAAACACAGGGCTCTGGTCAATAGTAGTGCTCTATAAACACAGGGCTCTGGTCAATAGTAGTGCTCTATAAACACGGGGCTCTGGTCAATAGTAGTGCTCTATAAACACGGGGCTCTGGTCAATAGTAGTGCACTATAAACACGGGGCTCTGGTCAATAGTAGTGCTCTATAAACACGGGGCACTGGTCAATAGTAGTGCTCTATAAACACAGGGCTCTGGTCAATAGTAGTGCTCTATAAACACAGGGCTCTGGTCAATAGTAGTGCTCTATAAACACAGGGCTCTGGTCAATAGTAGTGCTCTATAAACACAGTGCTCTGGTCAATAGTAGTGCACTATAAACACATGGCTCTGGTCAATAGTAGTGCTCTATAAACACAGGGCTCTGGTCAATAGTAGTGCTCTATAAACACAGGGCTCTGGTCAATAGTAGTGCTCTATAAACACAGGGCTCTGGTCAATAGTAGTGCTCTATAAACACAGGGCTCTGGTCAATAGTAGTGCTCTATAAACACAGGGCTCTGGTCAATAGTAGTGCTCTATAAACACAGGGCTCTGGTCAATAGTAGTGCACTATAAACACAGGGCTCTGGTCAATAGTAGTGCTCTATAAACACAGGGCTCTGGTCAATAGTAGTGCTCTATAAACACAGGGCTCTGGTCAATAGTAGTGCTCTATAAACACAGGGCTCTGGTCAATAGTAGTGCACTATAAACACAGGGCTCTGGTCAATAGTAGTGCTCTATATACACAGGGCTCTGGTCAATAGTAGTGCTCTATAAACACATGGCTCTGGTCAATAGTAGTGCTCTATAAACACAGGGCTCTGGTCAATAGTAGTGCTCTATAAACACAGGGCTCTGGTCAATAGTAGTGAACTATAAACACATGGCTCTGGTCAATAGTAGTGCTCTATAAACACAGGGCTCTGGTCAATAGTAGTGCTCTATAAACACAGGGCTCTGGTCAATAGTAGTGCACTATAAACACAGGGCTCTGGTCAATAGTAGTGCTCTATAAACACAGGGCTCTGGTCAATAGTAGTGCTCTATAAACACAGGGCTCTGGTCAATAGTAGTGCTCTATAAACACAGGGCTCTGGTCAATAGTAGTGCTCTATAAACACAGGGCTCTGGTCAATAGTAGTGCTCTATAAACACAGGGCTCTGGTCAATAGTAGTGCACTATAAACACAGGGCTCTGGTCAATAGTAGTGCTCTATAAACACAGGGCTCTGGTCAATAGTAGTGCACTATAAACACAGGGCTCTGGTCAATAGTAGTGCACTATAAACACAGGGCTCTGGTCAATAGTAGTGCTCTATATACACAGGGCTCTGGTCAATAGTAGTGCTCTATAAACACATGGCTCTGGTCAATAGTAGTGCTCTATAAACACAGGGCTCTGGTCAATAGTAGTGCTCTATAAACACAGGGCTCTGGTCAATAGTAGTGAACTATAAACACATGGCTCTGGTCAATAGTAGTGCTCTATAAACACAGGGCTCTGGTCAATAGTAGTGCTCTATAAACACAGGGCTCTGGTCAATAGTAGTGCACTATAAACACAGGGCTCTGGTCAATAGTAGTGCTCTATAAACACAGGGCTCTGGTCAATAGTAGTGCTCTATAAACACAGGGCTCTGGTCAATAGTAGTGCTCTATAAACACAGGGCTCTGGTCAATAGTAGTGCTCTATAAACACAGGGCTCTGGTCAATAGTAGTGCTCTATAAACACAGGGCTCTGGTCAATAGTAGTGCACTATAAACACAGGGCTCTGGTCAATAGTAGTGCTCTATAAACACAGGGCTCTGGTCAATAGTAGTGCACTATAAACACAGGGCTCTGGTCAATAGTAGTGCACTATAAACACAGGGCTCTGGTCAATAGTAGTGCTCTATAAACACAGGGCTCTGGTCAATAGTAGTGCACTATAAACACAGGGCTCTGGTCAATAGTAGTGCTCTATAAACACAGGGCTCTGGTCAATAGTAGTGCACTATAAACACAGGGCTCTGGTCAATAGTAGTGCACTATAAACACAGGGCTCTGGTCAATAGTAGTGCAATATAAACACAGGGCTCTGGTCAATAGTAGTGCTCTATAAACACAGGGCTCTGGTCAATAGTAGTGAACTGTACAGGAAATAGGATGCCATTCGGGACACCCAGGGAAAGTCATACTCAGAGGATGTGGGAACATTAGTGTTTAATGGGGTAATTATGTTGGCTGTTCTTCGTATCGCTGTGTATGCTGGGCCTTATGCAATTCTGACTGGATGCAGACAATTGAGTTTCATCATTGGACACTCAGGGAAAACGTGTGATGGTTCTGACCTCGCTGCCCTAAGTACCTCCACAGCACATAATAACATACTCGCATTTGTCTGTAATGCAAAGTTTTATGATTGATACTTGTAATTCAATTTTTTATTTACCCAGGAATGTGAACCATATAGATTGTTCTTTGTTGTTGTTGCATTAGCCTCAGTACTTTTCTTTGATTTTGAAGCAAGCTGTCCTACATTCTGTGGATGTTTGCACTAAATGTAGAGTATTATTATAGTGTATGTGCAAGAGAGGGATTGAGAGGGGTAGAGAGAAAGAGTGTGTGTGTATGTACGTGAGAGCTAAAGAGTGAGAGGAAGAAAGAAGGAGAGAGAGCGAGAGAGAGCGGTCTGATGTCCTAAGGCCCAAATTAATCATAATGGCTTTTTCATATAAAAAGACAAGAAAAAGGGAGATTTGTATACGAGTGGTTGGGAATAAAATCAAGAGGAGAGGAGGATGGGGAGGATGGGAGGAGATGGAAGCTAACGTACTAAAATAATGAAGTGGGAGAGATAGAGAGATGGGGAGAGGGGGGTGGGAGAGAGATGGGGAGAGAGAGAGAGATGGGAGAGAGAGATTGGAAGAGAGATGGGGAGAGAATGTGGGTATGGGGAGAGATAGAGAGAGGGGGATGGGGAAAGAGATAGGGATGGGGAGAGAGAGGGTATGGGGAGGGAGGGATGAATGGGGAGAGAGAGAGAGTGGATGGGGAAAGAGATAGGGGATGGGGAAAGAGATAGGGGATGGGGAAAGAGATAGGGGATGGGGAGAGAGATAGGGGATGGGGAGAGATAGGGGATGGGGGTGAGAGAGAGAGGGGGATGGGGAGAGAGATAGAGGATGGGGAAAGAGAGAGGGGGTGGGGAGGGAGGGAGGGAGGGATGGATGGATGGGGAGAGAGAGAGAGGGTGGATGGGGAGGGCGGGAGAGAGAGAGAGAGAGAGAAGGAAGGAAGGAGACAGAGAGTCATCACGAGGGCTGCAGACTGCTGCTGTTGTGCTCAGCTGCATCCAGTAAAACTCCACCGTTTCTTCATCAACAGCCTCATAACTTCACCCAAATAACTGGGCTTACCGTTGTCGTGAAATGGCAACAAATCATTGGCACCGCAGCCGACAGAAAACTTGGTCTGCTAAGCCTGACGACGAGCCAAATATTCAATTTATCTTTATCAAGATCAGTAATTATGAAGTGTCAATGGGATTCTGAGGGAGGTAAGCTAAGAGTGCAGGAATCTGACTGAGTACACAGGAGTGCAGGAATCTGACTGAGTACACAGGAGTGCAGGAATCTGACTGAGTACACAGGAGTGCAGGAATCTGACTGAGTACACAGGAGTGCAGGAATCTGACTGAGTACACAGGAGTGCAGAAATCTGACTGAGTACACAGGAGTGCAGGAATCTGACTGAGTACACAGGAGTGCAGGAATCTGACTGAGTACACAGGAGTGCAGGAATCTGACTGAGTACACAGGAGTGCAGGAATCTGACTGAGTACACAGGAGTGCAGGAATCTGACTGAGTACACAGGAGTGCAGGAATCTGACTGAGTACACAGGAGTGCAGGAATCTGACTGAGTACACAGGACAAGGCAATGAAGCGATAGACTAACTGCTAGTAGAAATGGTCCTTGAAATAAATGAGGCTTTATTTGATGCCTCGTGATGCCTAGTGGTACGGTTCATATCTAAAGAGAGGAGGAGTTTTTCAGAGTGTCATTACTCTCTGTAGTGGTACGGTTCATATCTAAAGAGAGGAGGAGTTTTTCAGAGTGTCATTTCTCTCTGTAGTGGTACGGTTCATATCTAAAGAGAGGAGGAGTTTTTCAGAGTGTCATTACTCTCTGTAGTGGTACGGTTCATATCTAAAGAGAGGAGGAGTTTTTCAGAGTGTCATTTCTCTCTGTAGTGGTACGGTTCATATCTAAAGAGAGGAGTTTTTCAGAGTGTCATTACTCTCTGTAGTGGTACGGTTCATATCTAAAGAGAGGAGGAGTATTTTAGAGTGTCATTACTCTCTGTAGTGGTATGGTTCATATCTAAAGAGAGGAGTTTTTCAGAGTGTCATTACTCTCTGTAGTGGTACGGTTCATATCTAAAGAGAGGAGGAGTTTTTCAGAGTGTCATTTCTCTCTGTAGTGGTACGGTTCATATCTAAAGAGAGGAGTTTTTCAGAGTGTCATTACTCTCTGTAGTGGTACGGTTCATATCTAAAGAGAGGAGTAGTTTTTCAGAGTGTCATTACTCTCTGTAGTGGTATGGTTCATATCTAAAGAGAGGAGGAGTATTTTAGAGTGTCATTACTCTCTGTAGTGGTACGGTTCATATCTAAAGAGAGTAGGGGTTTTTCAGAGTGTCATTACTCTCTGTAGTGGTACGGTTCATATCTAAAGAGAGGAGTTTTTCAGAGTGTCATTACTCTCTGTAGTGGTACGGTTCATATCTAAAGAGAGGAGGAGTTTTTCAGAGTGTCATTACTCTCTGTAGTGGTACGGTTCATATCTAAAGAGAGTAGGAGTTTTTCAGAGTGTCATTACTCTCTGTAGTGGTACGGTTCATATCTAAAGAGAGGAGGAGTTTTTCAGAGTGTCATTACTCTCTGTAGTGGTACGGTTCATATCTAAAGAGAGGAGGAGTTTTTCAGAGTGTCATTACTCTCTGTAGTGGTATGGTTCATATCTAAAGAGAGGAGGAGTTTTTCAGAGTGTCATTACTCTCTGTAGTGGTACGGTTCATATCTAAAGAGAGGAGGAGTTTTTCAGAGTGTCATTACTCTCTGTAGTGGTACGGTTCATATCTAAAGAGAGCTCTTCATGTTCACTTTCATGTTCACTGTCCTTACATTGTCTCAGTCCCGATCTGTAAACATAGACACACACACATGATAAAAAGATGGAACATACTGTATATAAATGACAAATATACAGATGTAGCCTACTCTGTGATACAAATTCATTGTTTGTTCCATACTGTCTGACAAGCTTGTGGGACTCAGAGAATCTGACTGAGTACACAGGAGTGCAGGAATCTGACTGAGTACACAGGAGTGCAGGAATCTGACTGAGTACACAGGAGTGCAGGAATCTGACTGAGTACACAGGAGTGCAGGAATCTGACTGAGTACACAGGACAAGGCAATGAAGCGATAGACTAACTGCTAGTAGAAATGGTCCTTGAAATAAATGAGGCTTTATTTGATGCCTCGTGATGCCTAGTGGTACGGTTCATATCTAAAGAGAGGAGGAGTTTTTCAGTGTCATTACTCTCTGTAGTGGTACGGTTCATATCTAAAGAGAGGAGGAGTTTTTCAGAGTGTCATTACTCTCTGTAGTGGTACGGTTCATATCTAAAGAGAGGAGGAGTTTTTCAGAGTGTCATTTCTCTCTGTAGTGGTACGGTTCATATCTAAAGAGAGGAGGAGTTTTTCAGAGTGTCATTACTCTCTGTAGTGGTACGGTTCATATCTAAAGAGAGGAGGAGTTTTTCAGAGTGTCATTACTCTCTGTAGTGGTACGGTTCATATCTAAAGAGAGCAGGAGTTTTTCAGGGTGTCATTTCTCTCTGTAGTGGTACGGTTCATATCTAAAGAGAGGAGTAGTTTTTCAGAGTGTCATTACTCTCTGTAGTGGTACGGTTCATATCTAAAGAGAGGAGGAGTTTTTCAGAGTGTCATTACTCTCTGTAGTGGTACGGTTCATATCTAAAGAGAGGAGGAGTTTTTCAGAGTGTCATTACTCTCTGTAGTGGTACGGTTCATATCTAAAGAGAGGAGTAGTTTTTCAGAGTGTCATTACTCTCTGTAGTGGTACGGTTCATATCTAAAGAGAGGAGGAGTTTTTCAGAGTGTCATTACTCTCTGTAGTGGTACGGTTCATATCTAAAGAGAGGAGTAGTTTTTCAGAGTGTCATTACTCTCTGTAGTGGTACGGTTCATATCTAAAGAGAGGAGGAGTTTTTCAGAGTGTCATTACTCTCTGTAGTGGTACGGTTCATATCTAAAGAGAGCTCTTCATGTTCACTTTCATGTTCACTGTCCTTACATTGTCTCAGTCCCGATCTGTAAACATAGACACACACACATGATAAAAAGATGGAACATACTGTATATAAATGACAAATATACAGATGTAGCCTACTCTGTGATACAAATTCATTGTTTGTTCCATAC
>NW_026600514.1:147815-215527 GCF_029448725.1 Salvelinus fontinalis
TTGAGGATGGGGTTGTTTAACATGCTGTTTCTGTCTTTGTTGTGTTGAGGATGGAGGTTGTTTAACATGCTGTTTCTGTCTTTGTTGTGTTGAGGATGGGGTTGTTTAACATGCTGTTTCTGTCTTTGTTGTGTTGAGGATGGGGTTGTTTAACATGCTGTTTCTGTCTTTGTTGTGTTGAGGATGGGGTTGTTTAACATGCTGTTTCTGTCTTTGTTGTGTTGAGGATGGAGGTTGTTTAACATGCTGTTTCTGTCTTTGTTGTGTTGAGGATGGGGTTGTTTAACATGCTGTTATTCTGTCTTTGTTGTGTTGAGGATGAAGGTTGTTTAACATGCTGGGTAGTGAGGAGGGAACCTGAGGAGAGAGAGAGGCTCTATCTCAATTGCTTAAAATCCTCTCTCTTTTCTTCTGGTCAGTTCTTTCAGAACCGAACAGAGATTGCATGCTGCAGTAAGGTGTGTGGTACTGTGTGTGGTAAAGTGTGTGCAGTACAGGTGGTGCAGTACTGTGTGTGGTATGGCTGGTGGATGCTTTGTTCTATAACAGCAGTGGCCCTCTTGCTAAGGACACTGGGAGTGTCAGAGGGAGTTCCAAGCTGTCAGGCTATTAATCCATCTACAGGGGCCAGGGAGGAGAAGAGAAGACTAACAGCATGTTGACTACCCTAACAGAAGATACTAACAGCATGTTGACTACCCTAACAGAAGAGACTAACAGCATGTTGACTACCCTAACAGAAGAGACTAACAGCATGTTGACTACCCTAACAGAAGAGACTAACAGCATGTTGACTACCCTAACAGAAGAGACTAACAGCATGTTGACTATCCTAACAGAAGAGACTAACAGCATGTTGACTACCCTAACAGAAGAGACTAACAGCATGTTGACTACCCTAACAGAAGAGACTAACAGCATGTTAACTACCCTAACAGAAGAGACTAACAGCATGTTGACTACCCTAACAGAAGAGACTAACAGCATGTTGACTACCCTAACAGAAGAGACTAACAGCATGTTGACTACCCTAACAGAAGAGACTAACAGCATGTTGACTACCCTAACAGAAGAGACTAACAGCATGTTGACTACCCTAACAGAAGAGACTAACAGCATGTTGACTACCCTAACAGAAGAGACTAACAGCATGTTGACTATCCTAACAGAAGAGACTAACAGCATGTTGACTACCCTAACAGAAGAGACTAACAGCATGTTGACTACCCTAACAGAAGAGACTAACAGCATGTTGACTACCCTAACAGAAGAGACTAACAGCATGTTGACTACCCTAACAGAAGAGACTAACAGCATGTTGACTATCCTAACAGAAGAGACTAACAGCATGTTGACTACCCTAACAGAAGAGACTAACAGCATGTTGACTACCCTAACAGAAGAGACTAACAGCATGTTGACTACCCTAACAGAAGAGACTAACAGCATGTTGACTATCCTAACAGAAGAGACTAACAGCATGTTGACTACCCTAACAGAAGAGACTAACAGCATGTTGACTACCCTAACAGAAGAGACTAACAGCATGTTAACTACCCTAACAGAAGAGACTAACAGCATGTTGACTACCCTAACAGAAGAGACTAACAGCATGTTGACTACCCTAACAGAAGAGACTAACAGCATGTTGACTACCCTAACAGAAGAGACTAACAGCATGTTGACTACCCTAACAGAAGAGACTAACAGCATGTTAACTACCCTAACAGAAGAGACTAACAGCATGTTGACTACCCTAACAGAAGAGACTAACAGCATGTTGACTACCCTAACAGAAGAGACTAACAGCATGTTGACTACCCTAACAGAAGAGACTAACAGCATGTTGACTACCCTAACAGAAGAGACTAACAGCATGTTGACTACCCTAACAGAAGAGACTAACAGCATGTTGACTACCCTAACAGAAGATACTAACAGCATGTTGACTACCCTAACAGAAGAGACTAACAGCATGTTGACTACCCTAACAGAAGAGACTAACAGCATGTTGACTACCCTAACAGAAGAGACTAACAGCATGTTGACTACCCTAACAGAAGAGACTAACAGCATGTTGACTACCCTAACAGAAGAGACTAACAGCATGTTGACTACCCTAACAGAAGAGACTAACAGCATGTTGACTACCCTAACAGAAGAGACTAACAGCATGTTGACTACCCTAACAGAAGAGACTAACAGCATGTTGACTACCCTAACAGAAGAGACTAACAGCATGTTGACTACCCTAACAGAAGATACTAACAGCATGTTGACTACCCTAACAGAAGAGACTAACAGCATGTTGACTACCCTAACAGAAGAGACTAACAGCATGTTGACTACCCTAACAGAAGAGACTAACAGCATGTTGACTACCCTAACAGAAGAGACTAACAGCATGTTGACTACCCTAACAGAAGAGACTAACAGCATGTTGACTACCCTAACAGAAGAGACTAACAGCATGTTGACTACCCTAACAGAAGAGACTAACAGCATGTTGACTACCCTAACAGAAGATACTAACAGCATGTTGACTACCCTAACAGAAGAGACTAACAGCATGTTGACTACCCTAACAGAAGAGACTAACAGCATGTTGACTACCCTAACAGAAGAGACTAACAGCATGTTGACTACCCTAACAGAAGAGACTAACAGCATGTTGACTACCCTAACAGAAGAGACTAACAGCATGTTGACTACCCTAACAGAAGAGACTAACAGCATGTTGACTACCCTAACAGAAGAGACTAACATCATGTTGACTACCCTAACAGAAGAGACTAACAGCATGTTGACTACCCTAACAGAAGAGACTAACAGCATGTTGACTACCCTAACAGAAGAGACTAACAGCATGTTGACTACCCTAACAGAAGAGACTAACAGCATGTTGACTACCCTAACAGAAGAGACTAACAGCATGTTGACTACCCTAACAGAAGAGACTAACAGCATGTTGACTACCCTAACAGAAGAGACTAACAGCATGTTGACTACCCTAACAGAAGAGACTAACAGCATGTTGACTACCCTAACAGAAGAGACTAACAGCATGTTGACTACCCTAACAGAAGAGACTAACAGCATGTTGACTACCCTAACAGAAGAGACTAACAGCATGTTGACTACCCTAACAGAAGAGACTAACAGCATGTTGACTACCCTAACAGAAGAGACTAACAGCATGTTGACTACCCTAACAGAAGAGACTAACAGCATGTTGACTACCCTAACAGAAGAGACTAACAGAAGAGACTAATAAAACTATAACAGACTACAAAGGGAAGCACAGCGGCGAGCTGCCCAGTGACACAAGCCTACCAAACTAGCTAAATTCATTCTATGCTCGCTTCGAGGCAAGGAACACTGAGGCATGCATGAGAGCATCAGCTGTTCCGGACAACTGTGTAATCACGCTCTCCGTAGCCAATGTGAGTAAGGCCTTTAAACATGTCATCATTCACAAGGCAGCAGGGCCAGACAGATTCCCAGGATGTGTACTCCGAGCATGCGCTGACCAACTGGCAAGTGTCTTCACTGACATTTTCAACCTGTCCCTGACTGAGTCTGTAATACCAACATGTTTCAAGCAGACACCATAGTCCCTGTGCCCAAGAACACTAAGGTAACCTGCCTAAATGACTACAGACCCGTAGCACTCACGTCCGTAGCCATGAAGTGCTTTGAAAGGCTGGTCATGGCTCACATCAACACCATTATCCCAGAAACCCTAGACTCACCCAATTTGCATACCACCCCAACAGATCCACAGATGATGCAATCTCTATTGCACTCCACACTGCCCTTTCGCACCTGGTCAAAAGGAACACCTATGTGAGAATGCTAATTCATTGACAACAGCTCAGGGTTCAACAACATAGTGCCCTCAAAGCTCATCACTAAGCTAAGGACCCTGAGACTAAACACCAACTGCAACCCGGACTTCCTGACGGGCCGCCCCCAGGTGGTAAGGGTAGGTAACAACACATCTGCCACGCTGATCCTCAACACGGGGGCCCCTCAGGGGTGCGTGCTCAGTCCCCTCCTGTACTCCCTGTTCACTCATGACTGCATGGCCAGGCACCATTCCAACACCATCATTAAGTTTGCCGATGACACAACAGTGGTAGGCCTGATCACCGACAACGATGTGACAGCCTATAGGGAGGAGGTCAGAGACCTGGCCGTGTGGTGCCAGGACAACAACCTCTCCCTCAACGTGATCAAGACAAAGGAGATGATTTTGGACA
This sequence comes from Salvelinus fontinalis, assembly GCF_029448725.1. Lineage (NCBI taxonomy): Eukaryota > Metazoa > Chordata > Actinopteri > Salmoniformes > Salmonidae > Salvelinus > Salvelinus fontinalis. Next base: position 152,078 of record NW_026600514.1, read on the forward strand.
ACAGGAAAAGGAGGACCGAGCACCCCCCCTTCTCATTGACGGGGCTGTAGTGGAGCAGGTTGTGAGATTCAAGTTCCTCGGTGTCATGTTAACTAGATTAGTATTGTTTTGTTTTCCATAAATTATCAAAATCTGTATTAATTCCATTGTTAATTTGCTTTCTACATGAATCACAATTCATTATCCAATTTGATTCATCTAAAATTTGGGGAAGGGGCAACATTATGTTGGTCTCTTGTGTCTGCTTGAACATAGCTGATTTGGGGTGCGCTCAGCACGACACATTGATTTGGAACGTTCAGTTAGAAATAGGCTATGTAGAACAAACATGACTCTCTGACATGTAGAATAAGGAATCATATCAACTCTATTCATGGCATTTCTATCTGCATTGTTCAACAACGTTTGGCAACTGAACGTGGCCTTGGTTCTGGGTGCTGAGATTAGACATAGAGCATAAACAATAAGTATTTGTATTATTTCATAAGTGTAAGTATACATGAATATAAAAAAATATATTGCGCTTGATATTCTATTAATTATGTGTAAATGAGATATTATGGCCCTATACAAAAATCATCACAGTATTGCTGTTAATTTAGCTTTTCTTATTTTCTTTCATTTCATTCTAACTACTAAATAAATCTAAACTATGAATTGTGTTTTCTTGTTGTTTCTGTCAGACATTAAAGGGCCTAAATAGTATTGATAAATTCTGTATTTTTGTGACAGTGATGAGATTCATGCTTTAAATAGCTTGTCCCTCCTGGATAAATATTACAGGAAATGAAGACTAGAGAACCGTGTATTGAAATAAATTCTAAAAACTCTTGTCAGTAAAATATTTTTGGGGGGCATACTCAGATTCCATTTCCATCATTGTAGCACAGTGCCCATTTAAACACACATTTGATTATCATACCCAATGTTATTTTAAAACACTCATTTTGAAATTAGCATTTGGAATAATGAAACACTACTTAAATGCAAATTCTGAGCAATTGAAAACATTAACGAATTAGAGAAAATCCACTCAGTTGGGTGAACACTAAGATTCTAGTTGGACAACTGTGTGTGTGTGTGTGTGTGTGTGTGTGTGTGTGTGTGTGTGTGTGTGTGTGTGTGTGTGTGTGTGTGTGCGTGTGCGTGTGCGTGCATTCTCGTGCATGTGTGTGTGGTTTTTGGAATTTCATAGCTCACTAAATCAGATAGCTGGGTCCACTCTCTCCTTTGTTATGTTTCCTATCTGGTTTTTAGTAAAGCTGAGTGTTCTGGTCTCTGTGTTCTAGTAAAGCTGAGTGTTCTGGTCTCTGTGTTCTAGTAAAGCTGAGTGTTCTGGTCTCTGTGTTCTAGTAAAGCTGAGTGTTCTGGTCTCTGTGTTCTAGTAAAGCTGAGTGTTCTGGTCTCTGTGTTCTAGTAAAGCTGAGTGTTCTGGTCTCTGTGTTCTAGTAAAGCTGAGTGTTCTGGTCTCTGTGTTCTAGTAAAGCTGAGTGTTCTGGTCTCTGTGTTCTAGTAAAGCTGAGTGTTCTGGTATCTGTGTTCTAGTAAAGCTGAGTGTTCTGGTCTCTATGTTCTAGTAAAGCTGAGTGTTCTGGTCTCTGTGTTCTAGTAAAGCTGAGTGTTCTGGTCTCTGTGTTCTAGTAAAGCTGAGTGTTCTGGTCTCTGTGTTCTAGTAAAGCTGAGTGTTTTGGTCTCTGTGTTCTAGTAAAGCTGAGTGTTCTGGTCTCTGTGTTCTAGTAAAGCTGAGTGTTCTGGTCTCTGTGTTCTAGTAAAGCTGAGTGTTTGGTCTCTGTGTTCTAGTAAAGCTGAGTGTTTTGGTCTCTGTGTTCTAGTAAAGCTGAGTGTTCTGGTCTCTGTGTTCTAGCAAAGCTGAGTGTTCTGGTCTCTGTGTTCTAGTAAAGCTGAGTGTTCTGGTCTCTGTGTTCTAGTAAAGCTGAGTGTTTGGTCTCTGTGTTCTAGTAAAGCTGAGTGTTCTGGTCTCTGTGTTCTAGTAAAGCTGAGTGTTCTGGTCTCTGCCAGTCAGCCACGTGCTTCCTTGGCACCGCGACAGGCTTGGGTGATTCAGCCTTTTCTCAGTGCCATCCCCACAGTGCAGCAATGTGCTCGGCTGCCCGGCTCGCTCCACACAACACAAAGACACTGGAGGCTCACAGACGTTCTGCCTTTCAGATGAAAGACAATTAGACAACACTCCTTCTGGTTACATCACCACAGCACTTTCCTGTTGTACGGCTTTCCAATATTGCAACCCCATTGTTGTTGCAACCACATTTTTGGACTTTGTTTGTAATTCACACATTTAAATGTGTGTGTGTGTGTGTGTGTGTGTGTGTGTGTGTGTGTGTGTGTGTGTGTGTGTGTGTGTGTGTGTGTGTGTGTGTGTGTGTGTGTGTGTGTGTGTGTGTGTTTAGTGCAAGGCTTCATAGGCTGATTATTCGGACAATCAGTCAAGGCATTTAATAGTACTTGCCACTGGGTAAAGCCACGATGAGCGAATTAATTGCTTGTCGAGCTTAAATATTTGCTCAACCATTACAGTAGTGTTCATCTCAGTCTGGAGTGAAACAGCTATTTGACAATTTACCATAATCCTGGTACCTCTCTTTCTCATAGCAGACATATAATGAAAGTTAATTTTAGGGTTTTCTAATTCACATTATACATATCAATTCCAGTGTGTTTAATTCAAGACTTAATTTACATTAAGACACATAACAGTTGCCACTGGGTAAAGCCACATTGAACTAATTGCTTGTCAAGCTCAAATATTTGCTAAACCTTTATAAATGATACAATAGTGCATTAGTCTGCGTTAACGTTTGGATTGAAACAGTCATGTGCCGTTTAATTGACCCTAAACCTAGAACCTGGCTTTCTCATAGCAGACCCAGATTCAACTGGAAACAGGGCAGCAGACATGTAGCAATCCTGACACAGTGGCTCTTAGTCATTGATGATGTAAGATATTGACTCGTGTTGCCAGTAGAGGTGAGGTGACTACTGTATAATGGTGACTAGTGTGTAATGACAGGCAGCTATGTGTCAGGCTGCTGTTGCCTCATTACACCTCTAAGGACCTGGTTTGATCTGTCTCTGTCCGGGAACGGGTGAGCGTGTCTGGAGAGGGAAGGATGGAGGGAGGAGAGTCGGAGGGCGGGATAGAAGAAACGGATGGATTGATGGAGGGGGGGACAGAGACAGGGATGTATAAGAGGGAGGGATGTAGATAGGGAGAGATTGAGGAAGGGAGAGGGAGGGAGGGATTGAGGAAGGGAGAGGCTGGGGTGGTGTGGTAGCCTACATGAATGAAATTCTACTATAGCCTTTGGGTTTGTTGAGTGCAAGGCCCTATAGATGGCCCTATGGATGGCTATAGCTAGCATAGAACATAAATAGCCATCCAAACCTATATGTACTGTAACTACCTCCTCTTACCGTACTCCTCATGTAACCCTCTCATCACAAGACTCAGATTGACCAGCATGGGAATAATGGTGAAAGGACAGTAAATGACCTGATAATGACTCACTAGGAGAAAAACAAGAGGCTAGGGATATTACTAAGAGTTTTTTTTAAAGGCTTAGATTACTGTTTACAGAATGTTCTCCCATCATGCAACAAGAATAAATGCAGTATGACTCAATGAAAATACAACCACACAGGGATAGCAATTTGACTTTTTTTTTTTTTTTTTCACCTTTATTTAACCAGGTAGGCTAGTTGAGAACACGTTCTCATTTACAATTGCGACCTGGCCAAGATAAAGCAAAGCAGTTCGACACATACAACAACACATAGTTACACATGGAGTAAAACAAACATACAGTCAATAATACAGTGAAAATAAGTCTATATACAATATGAGCAAGTGAGGTGAGATAAGGGAGGTGAAGGCAAACAAAATATATATATAAATAAATAAAATAAAAAAATATAAAAAGGCCATGGTGGCGAAGTAAATACAATATAGCAAGTAAAAAAAATAACACTGGAATGGTTGGTTTGCAGTGGAAGAAGGTGCAAATTAGAGATAGAAATAATGGGGTGCAAAGGAGCAAAATAAATAAATACAGTAGGTAAAGAGGTAGTTGTTTGGGCTAAATTATAGATGGGCTATGTACAGGTGCAGTAATCTATGAGCTGCTCTGACAGCTGGTGCTTAAAGCTAGTGAGGGAGATAAGTGTTTCCAGTTTCAGAGATTTTTGTAGTTCGTTCCAGTCATTGGCAGCAGAGAACTGGAAGGAGAGGCGGCCAAAGGAAGAATTGGTTTTGGGGGTGACCAGAGAGATATACCTGCTGGAGCGCGTGCTACGGGTGGGCGTTGCTATGGTGACCAGCGAGCTGAGATAAGGGGGGACTTTACCTAGCAGGGTCTTGTAGATGACCTGGAGCCAGTGGGTTTGGCGACGAGTGTGAAGCGAGGGCCAGCCAACGAGAGCGTACAGGTCGCAGTGGTGGGTAGTATATGGGGCTTTGGTGACAAAACGGATGGCACTGTGATAGACTGCATCCAATTTATTGAGTAGGGTTTTGGAGGCTATTTTGTAAATGACATCACCGAAGTCGAGGATTGGTAGGATGGTCAGTTTTACAAGGGTATGTTTGGCAGCATGAGTGAAGGATGCTTTGTTGCGGAATAGGAAGCCGATTCTAGATTTAACTTTGGATTGGAGATGCTTGATGTGAGTCTGGAAGGAGAGTTTACAGTCTAACCAGACACCTAGGTATTTGTAGTTGTCCACATATTCTAAGTCAGAGCCGTCCAGAGTAGTGATGCTGGACAGGCGGGCAGGTGCAGGCAGCGATCGGTTGAAGAGCATGCATTTAGTTTTACTTGTATTTAAGAGCAATTGGAGGCCACGGAAGGAGAGTTGTATGGCATTGAAGCTCGCCTGGAGGGTTGTTAACACAGTGTCAAGAGAAGGGCCAGAAGTATACAGAATAGTGTCGTCTGCGTAGAGGTGGATCAGAGACTCACTAGCAGCAAGAGCGACATCATTGATGTATACAGAGAAGAGAGTCGGTCCAAGAATTGAACCCTGTGGCACCCCCATAGAGACTGCCAGAGGTCCGGACAACAGACCCTCCGATTTGACACACTGAACTCGATCAGAGAAGTAGTTGGTGAACCAGGCGAGGCAATCATTAGAGAAACCAAGGCTGTCGAGTCTGCCGATGAGGATGTGGTGATTGACAGAGTCAAAAGCCTTGGCCAGGTCAATGAATATGGCTGCACAGTACTGTTTCCTATCGATAGCGGTTAAGATATCGTTTATGACCTTGAGCGTGGCTGAGGTGCACCCATGACCAGCTCTGAAACCAGATTGCATAGCGGAGAAGGTATGGTGGGATTCGAGATGGTCGGTAATCTGTTTGTTGACTTGGCTTTCGAAGACCTTAGAAAGGCAGGGTAGGATAGATATAGGTCTGTAGCAGTTTGGGTCTAGAGTGTCCCCCCCTTTGAGGAGGGGGATAACCGCAGCTGCTTTCCAATCTTTGGGAATCTCAGACGACACGAAAGAGAGGTTGAAAAGGCTGGTAATAGGGGTGGCAACAATTTCAGCAGATAGTTTTAGAAAGAAAGGGTCCAGATTATCTAGCCCGGCTGATTTGTAAGGGTCCAGATTTTGCAGCTCTTTCAGAACATCAGCTGACTGTATTTGGGAGAAAGAGAAATGGGGAAGGCTTGGGCGAGTAGCAGAGGGGAGGGCAGTGCTGTTGACCGGGGTAGGGGTAGCCAGGTGGAAAGCATGGCCAGAAGAAATAGAAGAAAAATGCCGTAGAAAAATGCTTATTGAAATTCTCAATTATAATGGATTTGTCGGTGGTGACAGTATTTCCTCTCTTCAGTGCAGTTGGAAGCTGGGAGGAGGTGTTCTTATTCTCCATGGACTTTACAGTGTCCCAGAACCTTTTTGAGTTTGTGTTGCAGGAAGCAAATTTCTGCTTGAAAAAGCTAGCCTTGGCTTTTCTAACTGCCTGTGTATACTGGTTTCTAGCTTCCCTGAAAAGTTGCATATCACGGGGGCTGTTCGATGCTAATGCAGAACGCCATAGGATGTTTTTCTGTTGGATAAGGGCAGTCAGGTCAGGAGAGAACCAAGGGCTATATCTGTTCCTGGTTCTAAATTTCTTGAATGGGGCATGCTTATTCAAGATGGTGAGGAAGGCATTTTAAAAAAATATCCAGGCATCCTCTACTGACGGGATGAGATCAATATCCTTCCAGGATACCTCGGCCAGGTCGATTAGAAAGGCCTGCTCGCTGAAGTGTTTCAGGGAGCGTTTGACAGTGATGAGTGGAGGTCGTTTGATCGCTGACCCATTACGGATACAGGCAATGAGGCAGTGATCGCTGAGATCTTGGTTGAAAACAGCAGAGGTGTATTTGGAGGGCAAGTTGGTCAGGATGATGTCTATGAGGGTACCCGTGTTTACGGAATTGGGGTGATACCTGGTAGGTTCATTGATAATTTGTGTGAGATTGAGGGCATCAAGCTTAGATTGTAGGATGGCTGGGGTGTTAAGCATGTTCCAATTTAGGTCGCCTAGCAGCACAAGCTCTGAAGATAGATGGGGGGCAATCAGTTCACATATGGTGTCCAGAGCACAGCTGGGGGCAGAGGGTGGTCTATAGCAGGCGGCAACAGTGAGAGACTTGTTTTTAGAGAGGTGGATTTTTAAAAGTAGGAGTTCAAATTGTTTCGGAACAGACCTGGATAGTAAAACAGAACTCTGCAGGCAATCCTTGCAGTAGATTGCAACACCTCCCCCTTTGGCCGTTCTATCTTGTCTGAATATCTTGTAGTTAGGGATGAAAATGTCAGAATTTTTGGTGGTCTTCCTAAGCCAGGATTCAGACACGGCTAAAACATCTGGGTTGGCAGAGTGTGCTAAAGCAGTGAACAAAACAAACTTAGGGAGGAGGCTTCTAATGTTAACATGCATGAAACCAAGGCTATTACGGTTACAGAAGTCATCAAAAGAGAGCGCCTGGGGAATAGGAGTGGAGCTAGGTACTGCAGGGCCTGGATTCACCTCTACATCACCAGAGGAACAGAGGAGGAGTAGGATAAGGGTACGGCTAAAAGCTATGAGAATTGGTCGTTTGGAACGTCTAGAACAGAGAGTAAAAGGAAGTTTCTGGGGGCGATAAAATAGCTTCAAGGAATAATGTACAGACAAACGTATGGTAGGATGTGAATACAGTGGAGGTAAACCTAGGTAATGGGTGATGATGAGAGAGATATAGTCTCTAGAAACATCATTGAAACCAGGTGATGTCATCGCATATGTGGGTGGTGGAACTGAGAGGTTGGATATATAGTGAGCAGGGCTAGAGGCTCTACAGTGAAATGAGCCAATAAACACTAACCAGAACAGCAATGGACAAGGCATATTTACATTAAGGAGAGGCATGCTTAATCGAGTGATCATAAGGGTCCAGTGAGTAGAGGTTGGTTGGGGGCACGGCGATCCAGACAGCTGGCCGGGTAGCTGGCTATCGGTAGCAAGATAACATAGGATGGAGGTCTGTTTTTATTTTTTATTTTTTTTATTTTTTTGTCACCTCGTTCGTTTGATTAGTGGGGTTCCGTGTGGTAGAGGGGATCGATCCAATTGGCAAAATAGATATAGTGACCCAGGAAAAAAGAAAAAAAATTGTCCTGTATATTTATTTAGATAGCAGCCGATAAGACAGCTAATAATTAGCAGATGGGTATTCAGAAACGTCGCAATGGAAAAGCCTGTTGAAACCACCTTGGACAATTACGTCGGCAGACCAGTCGTGATGGATCGGCGGGGCTCCGTGTCGGCAATAAAGGGTCCAGTCCAATTGGCAAAAGAGGTATTGTAGCCCAATAATTCGCTGGTAGGCCTCTTCGGCTAGCCGGCAGATGGGCCTAGCTCGAGGCTAGCTCAAGGCTAACTGGTGCTTATTTCGGGACAGAGGTATTAGCCAGTAGTAGCCACCTGGTTGCAGCTAGCTAGCGACGATGATCCGGTGTAATTGTCCAGAGCTTGCGTCAGGAATCCGGTGATGTGGTAGAGAAAAAGCAGTCCTGTATTCTCTGGGTTGATATCGCGCCTGCAGACTGGCAGGTATTTGCCCGAGCTGAAGCTGGCTGGTGTCCGAGTTAAGGGCGAAGACCGCAGCAGTGGCTAACTGACTACTAGCTAGTAGCTAGTTATCTGGCTAGCTTCTGAGTGGGGTTACGGTTCTAAAGTATAAAAAATAGCAGATCCGTACCACATTGGGTGAGGCGGGTTGCGGGAATGTATATTCAGTTCCAAGATGGAAAGTGAAATTAAAATATATACGAAATGTATACAAAAAATACGAGGACTATTTACGCGGGACAAGACGGGACAAGACAAGACAAACACACGTCCGACTGCTACGCCTTCTTGGAATGTGAGCGGCATATGCCAGGTTCTGGAATAAGATATAGGGGTTGAATATATTAGCTAAACAAAAATGATCAGCTGCACTATAATCAATTACAGTGTAGAGAAGTAAAAATATAATCCTGGGTATTACAGTGTACTCTTATAAAACTCACTGACACTGTTCAACTAACAAGCTTGTAAGCTAAAGTTGGCGGTCATTGGAGCTCATTGAAGGTATGACGAATGATACAGCAAAATTCATTGAAACCCAATGTTGCTTATGGTACTGGACCAAACTCCCTGAAAGAATAATTCCAAGGTCGATGCCTATTTTTTATCCATGGTGGAAAATGCCCTGCTTGAAGTCCACAGCTCACTAGGAACAGCCGTCCTCCCCAGCTCACTAGGAACAGCCGTCCTCCCCAGCTCACTAGGAACAGCCGTCCTCCCCAGCTCACTAGGAACAGCCGTCCTCCCCAGCTCACTAGGAACAGCCGTCCTCCCCAGCTCACTAGAAACAGCCGTCCTCCCCAGCTCACTAGGAACAGCCGTCCTCCCCAGCTCACTAGGAACAGCCGTCCTCCCCAGCTCACTAGGAACAGCCGTCCTCCCCAGCTCACTAGGAACAGCCGTCCTCCCCAGCTCACTAGAAACAGCCGTCCTCCCCAGCTCACTAGAAACAGCCGTCCTCCCCAGCTCACTAGGAACAGCCGTCCTCCCCAGCTCACTAGAAACAGCCATCCTCCCCAGCTCACTAGGAACAGCCGTCCTCCCCAGCTCACTAGAAACAGCCGTCCTCCCCAGCTCACTAGGAACAGCCGTCCTCCCCAGCTCACTAGAAACAGCCGTCCTCCCCAGCTCACTAGAAACAGCCGTCCTCCCCAGCTCAAGATCCGACGACGCCAGGCTAATGCTTGTTGAATCAACGATGGCTAATCCTCCACACATCAGGCGAATTCTGGTAAGTTCAATAGATGTTTATTTAAAAATATATATAATTTAACCCCTTTTTCCTCCCCAATTTCGTGGTATACAATTGTTAGTTACAGTCATGTCTCATCGCTGCAACTTCCGTACGTACTCGGGAGACGCGAAGGTCGAGAGCCGTGCGTCCTCCGGAACACAACCCAACCAAGCTGCACTGCTTCTTGACACAATGCCCACTAAACGTGGAAGCCAGCCGCACCAATGTGTTGGAGGAAACACCGTACACCTGGTGACTGTGTCAGCGTGCACTGCGCCCGGCCCCCCCACAGGAGTCGCTAGTGCGCGATGGGACAAGTACATCCCTGCCGGCCACATCGCCAACAAACTAACATGGTCCAAGCACACCAAGACAGTCGTGAAGAGGGCACGGCAAAGCCTATTCCCCCTCAGGAGACTGAAAAGATTTGAGAATGGTCCTCAGATCATCAAAATGTTCTACAGCTGCACCATCGAGAGCATCCTGACTGGTTGCGTCCCTGTCTGATATGGCAACTGCTCGGCCTCCGACCGCAAGGCACTACAGAGGGTAGTGCGAACGGCCCAGTACATCACTGGGGCCAAGCTTCCTGCCATCCAGGACCTCTATAACCAGGCGATGTCAGAGGAAGGCCCTAAAAATTGTCAGACTCCAGCCACCCCAATCATAGACTGTTCTCTCTACCACACGACAAACGGTACCGGAGCACCAAGTGTAGGTCCCCCTCCTCTTTTACACCGCTGCTACTCGCTGTTGTTATTATCTATGCGTAGTCACTTTAATAACTCTATCTACATGTACATATTACCTCAACTAACCGGTGCCCCCGCACATTGACTCTGTACCGGTACCCCCCTGCATTTAGTCTCACTATTGTTATTTTACTGCTGCTCTTTAATTACTTGTTACTTTTAATATCTTATTCTTATCCGTATTTTTTTTAACTACATTATTGGTTAGGGGCTCGTAAGTAAGCATTTCACTGTAAGATCTACACCTGTTGTATTCGGCGCATGTGGCTAATAAAATGTTATTTGATTTGAAAAGGAATATTGTCTTTGTTCTTGGCTCTTTGTTCTTGGTTATATGGCTCATATTTAGCTGTGTACCGTAGTGCCCTGGTCTACAGCAGTACACAGTATAGGAAGGGGGTGCCATAGTCCAGCAGCAATACAGCATTTACACCAAAAAGAGCTTGAAAAATATGTACCTAACTACAGTCAGTATATTATATAGCGTCGGTCCATGATAATTGCGATGGTAGCAGGACCTCTCTGCTCCAGTCCCTCATTAACATTGTTGCATTATGATAATTGTGGCACTTGGTTGGTTACATAATCACAACAGAAGGGAAGAAGTGTTCTTCTGGCTCTAATGATTTGCTTCTTTCCTGTAAAATCCTTACAAATAAAAAGGCTTAAGCAGCCCCCCCTCCCCACACACACCCCTGTTATACTAACCGCTGCATACCCAGAAAACATGCTTCAACTGTCATTTCTCGGTTCTTTTCTGAAAATGTTTAAAAGAGGGAATGTTTGCGTCAAAGAACGGTGGTCTTTCTTTGCACTACTGTGTACCGTCAAGCTGTAGTGTCAAAACCTGAGTACGGCTATAGCCCTGTAGTATGCATTCTACACAGGAGCCGAGGTAAAGTGGGGCTGGGACAATGGTGATAGTGTTTGTAATGTTAGTCTGGGAAGTGTCTGCTACAGTAGCTTTACTACACCTAATGTTCACAGTCAGATGTTGCCAGAGGGTGCCATGATACACAAACGAGAGTTCTGTCATCACCTGACATCAGAACACACACACACATAGACTATTCTCACCTTTTCCAGAATCACCCTCTAACCCCCTCTCCTCTAACCCCTCACCTCTAATCCCCTCTCCTCGAACCCCCTCTCCTCTAATCCCCTCTCCTTTAACCCCCTCACCTCTAATCCCCTCTCCTCGAACCCCCTCTCCTCTAATCCCCTCTCCTTTAACCCCCTCACCTCTAATCCCCTCTCCTCGAACCCCCTCTCCTCTAATCCCCTCTCCTCGAACCCCCTCACCTCTAATCCCCTCTCCTCGAACCCCCTCACCTCTAATCCCCTCTCCTTAACCCCCTCACCTCTAATCCCCTCTCCTCGAACCCCCTCTCCTCTAATCCCCTCTCCTTTAACCCCCTCACCTCTAATCCCCTCTCCTCAAACCCCCTCTCCTCTAATCCCCTCTTGTTCTCTCCCCCACTTTTTTCCCCATAGAGTGATGTCTTGATCTCTTTATGGATTTTCTCAGATCTCATCTTTCCAATGAATTACTTCTCAAGGAACCTCTACTGCTCTCTAGCTTTTCCTGTTCCCATTTAAAACCCTGTTAGAATTCCGCAAACAATACTGCTGCCGTGGTCCCCTCCTCCTATCTCTTTGTCACGACTTCGCCGAAGTCGGCTCCTCTCCTTGTTCGGGCGGCGTTCGGAGGTCGACGTCACCGACTTTCTAGCCATCGACGCTCCATTTTTCATTGATCCATTTGTTTTGTCTTGTTCCCTGCACACCTGGTTTTCAATCCCCAATCACACTGCATGTATTTATTCCTCTGTTCCCTCTCATGTCTTTGTGTGAAATTGTTTGTGTTACGTGTTTATTGTTGACGCGCCAGACTGGTTTGCTTATACCGTGTTGTTCACGAAGATGTTTATTGTTAAACATAAATTATTGTGACTGTTTTGCACGTTTTGCACTTTTGCCTAATGGCTGGAGGTTTGACACAGTTGCGTCCGTCTGTTGGTTTCTCCTGACTCAATAAAGTGCCTGTTCACAACTCTCTGCTCTCCTGCACCTGACTTCACTACCAGTATGCACACACCTGACACTCTTTCTATATTCTATCTCTTTCCTTTCCTATTCTATACTATGTTGATCTCTCTCTTCCCTTTTAAACTAACGCTTTCATATGAAAATCATTGCTGTGCTCACAGCATACTGAGCGCAGCGTGCAGCCTGGATAATGGGGACCTGTGTGGTGTATCCTCTGTCTGTAGCAGACTGTCTGAAAATGGTCATCTCAGCTTCCTGTAGCAGACTGTCTGATAATGGTCATCTCAGCTTTCTGTAGTAGACGGTCTGATAATGGTCATCTCAGCTTCCTGTAGCAGACTGTCTGATAATGGTCATCTCAGCTTTCTGTAGCAGACGGTCTGATAATGGTCATCTCAGCTTCCTGTAGCAGACTGTCTGATAATGGTCATCTCAGCTTTCTGTAGCAGACGGTCTGATAATGGTCATCTCAGCTTCCTGTAGCAGACTGTCTGATAATGGTCATCTCAGCTTCCTGTAGAAGACTGTCTGATAATGGTCATCTCAGCTTCCTGTAGCAGACTGTCTGATAATGGTCATCTCAGCTTCCTGTAGCAGACTGTCTGATAATGGTCATCTCAGCTTCCTGTAGCAGACTGTCTGATAATGGTCATCTCAGCTTCCTGTAGCAGACGGTCTGATAATGGTCATCTCAGCTTCCTGTAGCAGACTGTCTGATAATGGTCATCTTAGCTTCCTGTAGCAGACTGTCTGATAATGGTCATCTCAGCTTCCTGTAGCAGACTGTCTGATAATGGTCATCTCAGCTTCCTGTAGCAGACTGTCTGATAATGGTCATCTCAGCTTCCTGTAGCAGACTGTCTGATAATGGTCATCTCAACTTCCTGTAGCAGACTGTCTGATAATGGTCATCTCAGCTTCCTGTAGCAGACTGTCTGATAATGGTCATCTCAGCTTCCTGTAGCAGACTGTCTGATAATGGTCATCTCAGCTTCCTGTAGCAGACTGTCTGATAATGGTCATCTCAGCTTCCTGTAGCAGACTGTCTGATAATGGTCATCTCAGCTTCCTGTAGCAGACTGTCTGATAATGGTCATCTCAGCTTCCTGTAGCAGACTGTCTGATAATGGTCATCTCAGCTTCCTGTAGCAGACGGTCTGATAATGGTCATCTCAGCTTCCTGTAGCAGACTGTCTGATAATGGTCATCTTAGCTTCCTGTAGCAGACTGTCTGATAATGGTCATCTCAGCTTCCTGTAGCAGACTGTCTGATAATGGTCATCTCAGCTTCCTGTAGCAGACTGTCTGATGATGGTCATCTCAGCTTCCTGTAGCAGACTGTCTGATAATGGTCATCTCAACTTCCTGTAGCAGACTGTCTGATAATGGTCATCTCAGCTTCCTGTAGCAGACTGTCTGATAATGGTCATCTCAGCTTCCTGTAGCAGACTGTCTGATAATGGTCATCTCAGCTTCCTGTAGCAGACTGTCTGATAATGGTCATCTCAGCTTCCTGTAGCAGACTGTCTGATAATGGTCATCTCAGCTTCCTGTAGCAGACTGTCTGATAATGGTCATCTCAGCTTCCTGTAGCAGACTGTCTGATAATGGTCATCTCAGCTTCCTGTAGCAGACTGTCTGATAATGGTCATCTCAGCTTCCTGTAGCAGACTGTCTGATAATGGTAATCTCAGTTTCATCTCCTCTCAACCCACACTGACTTACTGAGACAAAGAAAGAAAAGGCAGAGAGAGGCCTGCTGAGCTGGAGCAGTGACAGGTAATACGTGCAGAGCAGCTGCAGGAAACACACACAGCTTTAGTATTGACTGACACAGACTCTATACACACACACTGACATATCTCCTACTAGCTCCCTATTAGCCCTCATGAAACGTACTTAGTTTCAGTCACAAATACTGTGGCATCTCTGCCTGAGTAGATCTCTCTGTTGTCAGGATCCATAGAATACCTTTCATAGCACACCAGCATGCACCGGTCCTTTGTGTGGCTGGCTGTCAATCAAACCGCCTGTCCATATGAGACCCGACGGCCATTGAGCTCAGCCATATGTTGTTATGAGTAGCAGAACACTGCTCAACATAGGCATTCTTCTTACACGGTCTATATAGAGGAATTTAGCTCAGATGCTACTGCAGGAATGTAGGATAAATGAAGGGTTCATTATATGTGCTCTGATGCCAGGGATGGAGCCAGGTCATTTTGATTGTGTACAGTGTGAAATTCCATTCTACCGCTTTGTAGTTCCTGCTAAAATGGTAATCAATTTACTATTTGAGAAGACTTCACAATGCAAGCCTTGAATAATTGCAACTGCTTTCCTCCAAGCTGATGGAACCAGGTTGGCTCTGAAAACAGTATAAACCAGCTGGTCAGTGCACTGCTGTCAAGGTATTTACCTTCATATTTTAGTAGAAGAGGAATCGAGTGTAGTAGCCATGATGAACAACTACAGAACTCTTTACAGGCAGACTGCTGTAGTCACTAGAATGAATAACATATCTGGCAGACTGCTGTAGTCACTAGAATGAATAACATATCTGGCAGACTGCTGTAGTCACTAGAATGAATAACATCTCTGGCAGACTGATGTAGTCACTAGAATGAATAACATCTCTGGCAGACTGCTGTAGTCACTAGAATGAATAACATATCTGGCAGACTGCTGTAGTCACTAGAATGAATAACATCTCTGGCAGACTGCTGTAGTCACTAGAATGAATAACATCTCTGGCAGACTGCTGTAGTCACTAGAATGAATAACATCTCTGGCAGACTGCTGTAGTCACTAGAATGAATAACATATCTGGCAGACTGCTGTAGTCACTAGAATGAATAACATCTCTGGCAGACTGCTGTAGTCACTAGAATGAATAACATCTCTGGCAGACTGCTGTAGTCACTAGAATGAATAACATATCTGGCAGACTGCTGTAGTCACTAGAATGAATAACATCTCTGGCAGACTGCTGTAGTCACTAGAATGAATAACATCTCTGGCAGACTGCTGTAGTCACTCAAATGAATAACATCTCTGGCAGACTGCTGTAGTCACTAGAATGAATAACATCTCTGGCAGACTGCTGTAGTCACTAGAATGAATAACATCTCTGGCAGACTGCTATAGTCACTAGAATGAATAACATATCTGGCAGACCGCTGTAGTCACTAGAATGAATAACATATCTGGCAGACTGCTGTAGTCACTCAAATGAATAACATCTCTGGCAGACAGCTGTAGTCACTAGAATGAATAACAACTCAGGCAGACTGCTGTAGTCACTAGAATGAATAACATCTCTGGCAGACTGCTGTAGTCCGTAGAATGAATAACATATCTGGCAGACTGCTGTAGTCACTAGAATGAATAACAACTCAGGCAGAGTGCTGTAGTCACTAGAATGAATAACATCTCTGGCAGACTGCTGTAGTCACTAGAATGAATAACAACTCAGGCAGACTGCTGTAGTCACTAGAATGAATAACATCTCTGGCAGACTGCTGTAGTCACTAGAATGAATAACAACTCAGGCAGACTGCTGTAGTCACTCAAATGAATAACATATCTGGCAGACTGCTGTAGTCACTAGAATGAATAACATATCTGGCAGACTGCTGTAGTCACTAGAATGAATAACAACTCAGGCAGAGTGCTGTAGTCACTAGAATGAATAACATCTCTGGCAGACTGCTGTAGTCACTAGAACGAATAACATATCTGGCAGACTGCTGTAGTCACTAGAATGAATAACATCTCTGGCAGACTGCTGTAGTCACTAGAATGAATAACAACTCAGGCAGACTGCTGTAGTCACTAGAATGAATAACATCTCTGGCAGACTGCTGTAGTCACTAGAATGAATAACAACTCAGGCAGACTGCTGTAGTCACTCAAATGAATAACAACTCAGGCAGACTGCTGTAGTCACTAGAATGAATAACATCTCTGGCAGACTGCTGTAGTCACTAGAATGAATAACATATCTGGCAGACTGCTGTAGTCACTAGAATGAATAACATCTCTGGCAGACTGCTGTAGTCACTAGAATGAATAACATCTCTGGCAGACTGCTGTAGTCCGTAGAATGAATAACATATCTGGCAGACTGCTGTAGTCACTAGAATGAATAACAACTCAGGCAGACTGCTGTAGTCACTAGAATGAATAACATCTATGTTTTATCTTCATTCATGGTTCGCTGCTTATTCATTAACATGAGTAACTTCACATATCCACGTTTGCATAACCATTTACAGGTCTTTAGAATAAGTCTATTGAACCATAACGCCGAGGAGCAGATTATGCTCAGGACGATGCATGTATTAACAGTGGAGGGAGGAGGATATATGGTGGGCAGGCAGACAGTGTGACAGACAGTCAGACAGACAGACACCCTGGGGCATGACATGAGGAGATTCTTACACACACACCCGCACATGCACACACACACACACACACACACACACACACACACACACACACACACACACACACACACACACACACACACACACACACACACACACACACACACACTCCATTATTTTGGTGGTTAAAGCCTGTATGCGAGAGGATTGTGAACTAAAAGACAGTGGAAGTCTGCATTAACACCCAGAGTCAGAGCGTTCTTGTTTCCCATGTCAAAATGAATGATGCTATTGTCTACTATGTCTTAAAACCTGTCTAGCCCCGGGGTGCCGCTAGCGGCACTCCTCCCACATTCCACTGAAAAGGCAGAGCGCGAAATTCAAAAAAAATATATTTTTAAAATATTTAACTTTCACACATTAACAAGTCCAATACAGCTAATGAAAGACACAGATCGTGTGAATCCAGCCAACATGTCCGATTTTTAAAATGTTTTACAGGGAAGACACAATATGTAAATCTATTAGCTAAACACCTTAGCAAAAGACACCATCTTTTCTTTGTCCACCAACACCAGTAGCTATCACCAATTCGGCTAAACTAAGATATTGATAGCCACTAACCAAGAAAAAACCTCATCAGATGACAGTCTGATAACATATTTATGGTATAGGATAGGTTTTGTTAGAAAAATGTGCATATTTCAGGTAGATATCATAGTTTACAATTGCACCCACCGTCACAAATCGACTAGAATAAATACATAGAGCAACGTGTATTACCTAATTACTAATCATCAAACATTTCGTAAAAATACACAGCATACACTAATCGAAAGACACAGATCCTGTGAATACAGACAATATTTCAGATTTTCTAAGTGTCTTACAGCGAAAACACAATAAATCGTTATATTAGCATACCACATGTGCAAACATTACCAGAGCATTGATTCTAGCCAAAGAGAGCGATAACGTAAACATCGCCAAAATATATTAATTTTTTCACTAACCTTCTCAGAATTCTTCAGATGACACTCCTGTAACATCATATTACAACATACATATACAGTTTGTTCGAAAATGTGCATATTTAGCCACCAAAATCATGGTTAGACAATGACAAATGTTGCCCAGCTGGTCAGACAATGTCGTGCACCATATTAGACAGTGATCTAGTCGTATACATAAATACTCATAAACGTGACTAAAAAATATAGGGTGGACAGCGATTGATAGACAATTTAATTCTTAATACAATCGCTGATTTACATTTTTTAAATGATCCTTACTTTCAATACAATTTGCGCCAAGCGAAGCTACGTCTAACAAAATGGCGTCATAAGCGATTAACATTTTTCGACAGAAACACGATTTATCATAATAAATTGTTCTTACTTTGAGCTGTTCTTCCATCAGAATCTTGGGCAAAGAATCCTTTCTTGGGTCTAATCGTCTTTTGGTCGAAAGCTGTCCTCTTGCCATGTGGAAATGCCCACTGCGTTCGGCATGAACTAGAAACGTGCCCAGAGATTCAAAGTGTCTCAGAAATAAATGTCCCAAAATCGCACTAAACGGATATAAATTGCTATAAAACGGTTTAAATTAACTACCTTATGATGTCTTTAACACCTATTACAAGTAAAAACATGACCGGAGAAATATTACTGGCTACACTAATGCTTGGAAAAAGAGCAGGTCGGTGTCCACGGCGCGTCCGGCGCAGCTGGAAAAGAGTTACTACCTACACGTTGATCTGATTTATAGAGGCTGTGATTGCGCAATCGACTCCATTCAAATCGTCATCACGTAAAGACATCCAGGGGAAGACGTAAGCAGTGTTAGTATCCTCATAGCATTCACAGCGACCTTTAAACTGACTCCAGATCAGGGGCCAAGATGTGTGAAATCTGACTCCATGTCAGGGAAATTGCTGTAGAATGAGTTCTGTTCCACTCAGAGACAACATTTCAACGGCTATAGAAACTAGAGACTGTTTTCTATCCAATAATAATAATAATATGCATATTGTACGAGCAAGAATTGAGTAGGAAGCCGTTTAAAAATTACACGATTTCCAGAAAAAGTGACAACAGCACCCCCTATCCTAAAGAGGTTTTAAGCCCAGAGTCTCCACTGAATCACTATTTAAAGCTTTAAGGCATCTATCCCTCTGTCTCTCTCTCTCTCTCTCTCTCTTTTTCTCCCCCCTTTCTCTCTTACCCCCCCCTCTCCTTTTGTCCCCCTCTCTCACCCCTCTCTCTCTCTCTCTATCTCTTTTTTTCCCCCCTTTCTCTCGTACCCCCCCTCTCTCTTTTTCTCCCCCTCTCTCACCCCTCTCTCTCTCTCTCTCTCTCTCTCTCTCTCTCTCCTTTTCTCCCCCTCTCTCATCCCTCTCTCTCTCTCTCTCTCTCTCTCTCTCTCTCTCTCTCTCTCTCTCTCTCTCTCTCTCTCTCCCCTCTCTCTCTCCCCCCACTCCCTCTCTCTTCTCTCTCTCTCTCTCTCTCTCTCTCTCTCTCTCTCTCTCTCTCTCTCTCTCTCTTTCTTTAGGATTCTTATAATGTTAATGAGGGGGAAGGAGGACCTCCAATCAGGCCAAAGAAAAAGGAAGAAACCAATCCCAGTGCAGACAGAGGGATGAAGGGAAGGTATGGCTGGAGAGCGTTAGACTAGTCTAACCCTCCTCTCCTCCTTCTCCCCCCACCCCTCATATTTCTCTTCTGGGTGGTACAACCTGGTAGATTACAAAGCACCCCTCCCATGTGCCTCACTGCTCTCTGTACCAGGCTGGAGAGAGTGATCTGATTCTTCTGAAGCGCATGTCAGAGAGGAGGAGGAGGAGGGAGGGAATGAACCAGGAAGAAAGAGAGAGCGAGAGAGAAGGCAGCCTCCGGTTGACAGTACATGGAGGTCTGCAGGAGCTCCAGGACCAGGAAGCATCCCTAGCTGCTGCGCCTGCTGTGTGTTCCGCCTGCTGTGTGTTCCGCCTGCTGTGTGTTCCGCCTGCTGTGTGTTCCGCCTGCTGTGTGTTCCGCCTGCTGTGTGTTCCGCCTGCTGCTATCACAAGGGGTAAGTCTGAAGGGTGCTCACACACTCTGTCACACACTCTGTCACACACTCTGTCATATACTCTGTCACATACTCTGTCTACATTTGTCTGTTCATTGTCCTGCTTCCCTCAGCTGCCGTAACTACCCAGCCTCATACATACATACACTGTGGTTCATTGCTGAGCTTGACTCACGCACAACACCTAACATGTCTTGTTTTTAACAAGGTAACAGATACACCTGGATCATTTCAAATGGACAGACCTGAAAAGAGACTGTAAAACAGGCACTCCTTTTGACTAGCATGGCATCACCTGAGGGTCAAAGTTGGACCTTCGTCTTCTTAAGTTCTTCAGTCTCTTCCTTCCTGTTTCTTTGTTTCCACAGCTCGGTAGAACACTTTCTTTTTTGGAAAGATAAGAAGGAGCGTCGCTAAGAACGAAACACGGCACTCTGATAGAGAGAGGCGCGTTTGCTGCATGTAATCAATTTCATACAGTGTCTGACATGTTGTCATGGAATCCTTAGGCAAAATCCCCTGGAGACAAAGAGTTGCTTGAAGAGCCCAGAGCTAAGAGGGACGTCTGTGTGTTTCATTTACATCGTCTAATGGGATCAATGCTGAGAGACACACAGTCGCTGGGACACAATCAGCCTTTCACATCACACCAGCCTCCACACAGACACCTCACTCTGAAAATATCCTCCCATTTAGCTGCCCTGCCCAAAACCACTAGGTCATTTTTCTCCGAGGCATGCAGGCACAGCCCCATCTATGATGGGCCAGTGGGTTTTATTTTCTCCAGCGAAGACCAGGTAGAGAGAGAGAGGATACAGTGTTGTGGAGGGATTGGCTGGTTGGTTAACCCTGTAGATTCAGGAGCCAGAGCGTGCTGCATTAGATGGAGTGGGAGGACATTTCGGTAGCGGGAGGACGAGTCACCCCTAACGTGTCCCTATTAGAGGCGCTCTTGTGTCTGTGTGGCTCAATTGATAGAGAATGGCACTTGCAATGCCAGGATCGTGGGTTCGATTCCTACTGGAGCCATACAAAAATGTATGGACGACATGCATGACTGTAATCCACTTTGGATAACAGCATCAGCCATATTGGACTGGTGTGACCGGTCCTGGCCAGTGTGACTATGGCAGCCATGTTACAGAGTTGATGGGCCTTGACAGCTGACTGCTGGTGACTCCAGTGATAGACAGTCATGGTGGAGAGGAGATGTGATGGAGAGGGGATGTGATGGAGCTGGGATGTGGAGGGGATGTGATGGAGAGGGGATGTGATGGAGAGGGGATGTGATGGAGCGGGGATGTGATGGAGAGGGGATGTGGTGGAGAGGGGATGTGGTGGAGAGGGGATGTGATGCAGAGGGGATGTGATGGAGAGGGGATGTGGTGGAAAGGGGATGTAGTGGAGAGGGGATGTGGTGGAGAGGGGATGTGATGGAGAGGGGATGTGATGGAGAGGGGATGTGGTGGAAAGGGGATGTAGTGGAGAGGGGATGTGGTGGAGAGGGGATGTGATGGAGAGGGGATGTGATGGAGCGGGGATGTGGAGGGGATGTGATGGAGAGGGGATGTGATGGAGAGGGGATGTGGTGGAGAGGGGATGTGATGGAGCGGGGATGTGATGGAGAGGGGATGTGATGGAGGGGGGATGTGGTGGAGAGGGGATGTGGTGGAGAGGAGATGTGGTGGAGAGGGGATGTGGTGGAGAGGGGATGTGGTGGAGAGGGGATGTGATGGAGAGGGGATGTGGTGGAGAGGGGATGTGATGGAGAGGAGATGTGATGTGATGGAGAGGAGATGTGGTGGAGAGGGGATGTGGTGGAAAGGGGGTGTGATGGAGAGGGGATGTGATGGAGCGGGGATGTGATGGAGAGGGGATGTGGTGGAGAGGGGATGTGATGGAGAGGGGGTGTGGTAGAGAGGGGGTGTAGTGGAGAGGGGATGTGATGGAGAGGGGGTGTGGTAGAGAGGGGGTGTGGTGGAGAGGGGATGTGATGGAGAGGGGGTGTGGTAGAGAGGGGATGTGGTGGAAAGGGCATGTGATGGAGAGGGGGTGATGGAGCGGGGATGTGATGGAGAGGAGATGTGGTGGAGAGGGGATGTGATGGAGAGGGGGTGTGGTAGAGAGGGGATGTGGTGGAGAGGGGATGTGATGGAGAGGGGATGTGATGGAGCGGGGATGTGGAGGGGATGTGATGGAGAGGGGATGTGATGGAGAGGGGATGTGGTGGAGAGGGGATGTGATGGAGCGGGGATGTGATGGAGAGGGGATGTGATGGAGGGGGGATGTGGTGGAGAGGGGATGTGGTGGAGAGGAGATGTGGTGGAGAGGGGATGTGGTGGAGAGGGGATGTGGTGGAGAGGGGATGTGATGGAGAGGGGATGTGGTGGAGAGGGGATGTGATGGAGAGGAGATGTGATGTGATGGAGAGGAGATGTGGTGGAGAGGGGATGTGGTGGAAAGGGGGTGTGATGGAGAGGGGATGTGATGGAGCGGGGATGTGATGGAGAGGGGATGTGGTGGAGAGGGGATGTGATGGAGAGGGGGTGTGGTAGAGAGGGGGTGTAGTGGAGAGGGGATGTGATGGAGAGGGGGTGTGGTAGAGAGGGGGTGTGGTGGAGAGGGGATGTGATGGAGAGGGGGTGTGGTAGAGAGGGGATGTGGTGGAAAGGGCATGTGATGGAGAGGGGGTGATGGAGCGGGGATGTGATGGAGAGGAGATGTGGTGGAGAGGGGATGTGATGGAGAGGGGGTGTGGTAGAGAGGGGATGTGGTGGAGAGGGGATGTGATGGAGAGGGGGTGTGGTAGAGAGGGGATGTGGTGGAGAGGGGATGTGATGGAGAAGGGGGTGTGGTAGAGAGGGGATGTGGTGGAGAGGGGATGTGATGGAGAGGGGGTGTGGTAGAGAGGGGATGTGGTGGAGAGGGGATGTGATGGAGAGGGGGTGTGATGGAGAGGGGGTGATGGAGGGGGGATGTGATGGAGGGGGGATGTGATGGAGAGGGGATGTGATGGAGAGGGGGTGTGATGGAGAGGGGGTGATGGAGGGGGGATGTGATGGAGAGGGGATGTGATGGAGAGGGGGTGTGGTAGAGAGGGGATGTGGTGGAGAGGGGATGTGATGGAGAGGGGGTGTGGTAGAGAGGGGATGTGGTGGAAAGGGCATGTGATGGAGAGGGGGTGTGATGGAGAGGGGGTGATGGAGCGGGGATGTGATGGAGAGGAGATGTGGTGGAGAGGGGATGTGATGGAGAGGGGGTGTGGTAGAGAGGGGATGTGATGGAGAGGGGGTGTGGTAGAGAGGGGGTGTGGTGGAGAGGGGATGTGGTAGAGAGGGGATGTGGTGGAGAGGGGATGTGATGGAGAGGGGATGTGATGTTGGAGTTGAGGATGTAACTCTAAATTGAATAGCTGTGCTGTGGCGTGAACCTCCCTCTCTCCTGACACTGCTTCTTGTAGGATTTGTCCTCAGCAGATTAATACGTGTGTGTGTGTGTGTATACGTGTGTTTCTGGATGTCTGTCACAGTCAGAGGGAGATCTCCTTAGTTGGCTCAGGAGGAGCAGGTAGATGAGCCGCCCGGGAGCCCCACCCCACAGGTTGCCTAGGAGGGGTTGTCTAAGAGGGGTTGCCTAGGAGGGGTTGTCTAAGATGGGTTGTCTAGGAGGGGTTGCCTAGGAGAGGTTGCCTAGGAGGGGTTGTCTAAGAGGGGTTGTCTAGGAGGGGTGCTATATGTGACATTTGGAGCTCCTTCCTGTCTCCCTCTCTCTCCGATGTCTTTACACACACACCTATCTCTCCCTTCCTTTTCATCTGAGAAAGAGGTTGACTTTCTCAGACGTTTCTCCTGTTTAGCCAACACCCACTCCTTTAGTCTTTTATATGAATTGCCCAGAGGGGGATGTATAAGGATATGGTGCTACTAGCGGTTTTTAGCCCAAATACATTGGGTCAGTTGAGTTTTCAGGCCCTTAAGCTTTTAATTATGCATTTTGATCAAAGGGAGTGGGAATTTGAATAGATATCAAAACCCACAGTCTACGAACCATTTAATAAACAAATATCTGATTAAACAACAAATGACTAGATTATATAGCAACCCCTTACAGCTATGAACAATTACCAATGCAAATGTATACACATGAATCCATATGGGTGTTAGTGTCAGGCTGGGCAATATAAGAGCTTTTATTTAGCTACCCGTAAGTTATTTATTTTATATAGAAAGACAAATGAATTAAAACCAATATATGTATTACAGAAAATGCCGACTCAGTTTGATCAATCTGACATTGGAATCATCTGTCATTACTCCATACAAAAAATGATATGATGTCCATGATCAATGTATATGGATACAGGTATGTTTGGCAAAATAATATGATCATTCTGCACTAACGAATACAGCTGGTCCTTTTGTAGAATGGTATGGATAATGATTCTGTCGAGAGAAAGAACAGTTTGATTTGTAGTATTACTGTGTACCATAGTCCCCTTGGTTCTTCATTCTGCTGTCAGAGGACATATGCATTCTTCTGACCAGATGGCTACATCCTAACAAAATCATATCCCGGAGCTTTCTGTTACTAGACTTGGGAATTCTAGACATAATTGTATATCTGAAAAGGGATACTAAGTATTATAAAACAAGAAATTATTTAAACGTCACATGCAGTTATCACAGTTCTTGGACGTTTACTGTAATTGGATGAAATTCAACCGCACTGAAATGCTTTGGCATCCCTCTCATCCACTCAGCCCTACGCACTGCAACAGATATCAGCCTCATTCTTGCTATGCAGAGTTTGTCGTTGTAATGCATTTATGTGCATAGTACTCAGTCATGCAGTCTGTGAAGTGCTTGGGCTAGCCGCTATATGCTGGGAAATCCTTGGGTGTGGTGGCATTGCTCACGTTGTCCTGAGGACATTGGACAGTAGATTTACCACGCAAATAGCCAGTGACATAACACATTGTAAGTGTACTATAATGCATTATAAAGGACATTATAAAGTATTATACGTATGTAGTTGATAGAAAGTGGTATCACTGTACCTGTAGTCTTTTCCATACCCTAGCAGGCCTGTCTATGTACTGTCACGGTTTGGCCATTCATTCATCAGGGAAATACGCCGTTTTTCAAATGCTGTTCCTTTTCCTCACAATTTCTGTCTTGTTCATATGAGCTCATATATATAGTTAGACTGTCTTGTACACATTCCATATAGGATATGATTTACATTTAAAAATATATATATTAAATGTTTTGCATGCACCAATTATTCTTTTATTTTTTAAACTGTGATATCCAATTGCTGGTGCAGATAGAAGAATCTACATTAAAATGAGGAAGTAGACCAGGAGGTTAACTAGACCTATTGCATAGTTGTGAATATATTTCAAATAGTAATCTTGGCGTCCGTGTTACACTTCATTCCACTGCTAGGGATATTTCACTAACCCACGGTAATAACCAACCATATCCACTGATTATACTTATCAAAATACAGCCTATACACTCGGTATTATACTGCATTCCATGGCAAGGGATTATAAAAACATATTTCTTTAGACATGGTAATACACTTAACCTTGCATACTAGCCCGTCCAACGTATACGCAGAAGAATGCAACATAGACGCTTGTAAGATGTGTTAGTGAGTGAGGAGCCAGTGTGGGGGGCGTATGGTATGTTATGGTGGGGGATCAAATCCTTTGTTCTCTCAGAGGGCATGTGGAACAAAGGCAGTTGGGAACTAATGAATTAGATTTATAATGAGAGAGCTTACAACACCATTTATTTTGTGCCTTTCAGAAATTTCATGAAGTAAAATACACACGTTGTAAAATAGTGTATATTGAAACTGGAGAAATGACTCCTCAGAAAAGAGTTGTTACTAAATCCCACCGTGTACATTTTACTAGTAGATTAGAGACAGAATGACATAGATATGATTGTTTCTATCTGTTTAGTATTACGATCATCCTCCAATAGTAACACATAGAGAGAGAGACATATCAAACATGTTCAGTAACTGGATTCTAATGGGTCCATTAATTATATGGTACAAATATAACATACAGTATACAACACATACATATTTATGTTTACAAAATCATACAGAGTGAAATTAGTCATTAAAAAAATTACTTTTCCAGTCTGTTAATTATCTCTAGGAGAATTCACATTTGACATTTCATTTAAAAAATTCCTTATAATCTTTCCAACATAGTAATGTACAACATCAGCGTTACTATACTGTGTGTGTGTGTGTGTGTGTGTGTGTGTGTGTGTGTGTGTGTGTGTGTGTGTGTGTGTGTGTGTGTGTGTGTGTGTGTGTGTGTGTGTGTGTGTGTGTGTGTGTGTGTGTGTGTGCGTGCGCGTGTGTGCGTGTGTGTGTGTGCAGGTTTGTGCATCTTGCATATGTACAATTCATCCCTCTACATTGCTCACTGTTAGAACATTTAGATGGATGGAAATTTAATGAAATAAAAACAATTTTGATTGAGTACTGAAATCTGCAACAACAATTAAAAACACAAAAGGAGAATCAGTCGGTGGAGAAATATGGATGTGTTTGTTAAGTAGTAGTCTGCCTTGCTGCCACTGCTAGCTGCTTAGAGATTTATCCCCAACTGAATGGTCTGGGTAAAAAGACTCTGCGTCCCAAATGACACCCCATTTAGTCCGGCCGGCCCAGCTGTGTGGAGTCAGTGGACGGGGTGAAATCCCTCCAGTCAGCAGAAAGTGGCGGTGGCTTGCCCTTCCCTTCCATGTCTCCCTCTTCTCTCCTCCATGTTAAAACAGCGACGCTCCTATTCCATATAATGGAAGCATTAACATGTGTTAATAATGCAGCTGGGGTAAGTAGCTGGAGTCATGTGCCCTAGGGGCTGGTAAAACAGATGTATATCCTCTCTGCTGCCTTCTGATGGCTGTCGACCAGGGCTGGGGGGCCCGGGGGGGCTGGGGGTCGGGAAGGTTCCTGTTTGTTTTTGCTAGTAGCTAGCCCTCTGGTAAAACAGAAATACGCACTTGTACAGTAGTAATACACACACTCACTCCATGCACGCACATACATACACAAAACATGCACGCAAAAATACACACACACGCACACACACCACACACATATGCATGCATACGTGCAAACACACACACACACACATACTTACAAACACACATTGACATACTACATACTTACAAGCGCACTCACTCACTCTCACACACATCACATGATCATATGGGCTGTGAGGGAGAGTCTTTTTGTGGAGCTCATACGCTGAGAGAGAGAGTGGAAGAGAGAGAGAGTGGAAGAGAGAAAGAGAGAGCGAGAAAGAGAGCGAGAGAGACTGTATGCACAGGGTGGGATTCCCGAGCGGTGATGGAGGGGAGGATGGTGCTGGGGGTAGACTGCTGCTCCAGCATATTTCCATCCAGAGAGAGAGAGAGAGAGGTAGAGAGGTAGAGAGGTAGAGAGAGAGAGAGAGAGAGAGAGAGAGAGAGAGAGAGAGAGAGAGAGGGAGAGGGAGAGAAAGAGAGAAGCAGAGAGAGACAGAGAGAGAGAGAGACATAGAGAGAGAGGGGGGAGAGAAAGAGAGAAGCAGAGAGAGACAGAGAGAAGCAGAGAGAGACAGAGAGAGGTAGAGAGAGAGAGAGACATAGAGAGAAAGAGGGGGAGGGAAAGAGAGAAGCAGAGAGAGACAGAGAGAGAGAGAGGCAGAGCAAGCTGTGTGTGTGGGAGAACGTCTGCTGGTTCATATAGTGTGTCTACTCTCATGTTCTGGTAAAGGAAGGTAGGACCCTTTTATCTCTCTTTGTACTGGCTGTGGCTGATACGCACAGGGTTGTCGTTCCTCATGTTGACTGTTTATCCATCTTCTCCTTTATGGAAATATTATATTTCATTGTTCTAATATTAATGTATTTGTTTGTGATATTATTCAGTAATTATTCAGTAATTATTTTTGTGAACAAATACTGTCTTTATGTTTGAAGAGAAAAATCCATAGACATTTAAAATGTTTTGGATTGGGCAATATCAATTATATGATTCATAAGATCTCAAGATTCGTCCATAAGATTCTATTATTTTTGCTACGAGTTGATTCTCTAAACCTTTTGTGACAACCTGTCTGGCAGGGAGTCACATAGCCCAGTGAGCCATATGAGTTCATTATCTGCCATCAAGTTATTCCATCAATGACTTTTGCAATTTGTCATATGTCAATATGCCATGCATATTGGCTGTGAGGGCTTCAACACATATTCAAAGAGGCATACCCTCAGTCCCAATTTGTTGAAGCATTTTAGAACAAGGTCCCCAAAGGAACCTCCATTCTTCATTGTCTTCCCACGCTTCCATAGCCATGTGGTAGTTAGGAAAATATGCACAGGCACATTTCCATATCAAAGGTGCTATGGCACCAATGGAGCTATTACTGACCATATATTCTCCATAATAATTATAGTGCAGGCTAATATTAGCTGCCGGCAGTGGGCTGGGTGACATCTAAAGGGACAGAACAGAGGAGATGGTATGACAGAGTATGACAGAGTCAACGTGGAGTCATTTTCACATGCTTCACTAGTCTGTGCAGACAGACACCTCTCCTCACCTCGGCAGGGACAGGAAGAGTGACGAGTCTTTGGTTGACGTATACAGATGTAGCATCTTCATTTGAGACAGTTTGCTACAGCAGGAAAATAATCCTGCAGCAACAGAAAATGTTAATTATTATGTGGATTATAATTAATGAACATTTTTGTAGGGGTTGATACATTTTTCGTCAGGGAAAATTAAGTCTGAAATGTCAACGTTGAAATTACAAACTTCAGAAGCCTTTTTAAAACACAAATACACTACAAGTTTTAAATGTCCTGCATTGCAGAAAAGTTAACCTGCAACAGGGTGATCACATTAAGATCCTACATCTGTACACCAGTATTTCTCAAGTTCTTTTTTTACCACGAACCAGCATGCTCTGGTCCCTCTTGTGTCAGGGACCGATAAACTGTGATTTTTTCTCCTTGACTAAATCAGGGATCAGCCAGCAACATCCGGCGGAATGGCACCGGCCCGTGGACCGGAGGTTGAGAAACACTGCTATACAGTATATTACCATGTGGATCAGACCTGTGGCCGTATGTATCAAGCGTCTTAGAGTAGACGTACTGATCTAAGAGTATCTCCCTCCTGTCCATCTAATCTTATTCATTGTGATTTAAAAGGTAAAACTTAAATCAGAACTCCTCTGAGAAGCTTGATATACGGTCCCTGCTATCTACAATCTAGAATACACTCTTAGAAAAAAAGGTGATATCTACAACCTAAAAGCGTTCTTCGGCTGTCCCCATAGAATAACCCTTTTTGGTTCCAGGTAGAACCCTTTTGGGTTCCATGTACAGCCCTTTGTGAAAAGGGTCTGTACAAAGGGCTGTACATGGAACCCAAAAGGGTTCTACCTGGAACCAAAAATGGTTCTCCAATGGGGAAAGCCGAAGAACCCTTTTGGAACCCTTTTTTCTAAGAGTGTACCTCATGCTGTTTCTTACAGTAGGATAGGAAGCCTTTCATCACGATCCATCTCTGCTTCGTTAACCCCAGGTAGTTAACCCCAGGTAGTTAACCCCAGGTCGTTAACCCCAGGTTTTCTGTCTGTGCCAGGTGGTGGTCAAGATCTCATTTGACTCTGCATTAAACAATCCTATCATGGGGTAAATGTGAGATTTAACCTATATACTAACTGAGCCTTAGTACGCACCCCAAATGGTGCCCTATTCCATATATACTACATAGAGCTCTGGTCAAAAGAACAGTGCAAAAGTACAGTGCCTTCGGAAAGTATTCAGACCCCTTGACTTTTTCCACATTTTGTTATGTTACAGCCTTATTCTAAAATGTATTAAATTGTTTTTTTCTCTCATCAATCTACACACAATACCCCATAATGACAAAGGAAAAACATGTTTTTAGAAATGTTTGCTAATTGTTAAAAATAAAGAATGGAAATAAGTATTCACACCCTTTACTCAGTACTTTGTTGAAGCAGCTTTGGCAGCGATTACAGCCTCGAGTCTTCTTGGGTATGACGCTACAAGCTTGGCACACCTGTATTTGGGGAGTTTCTCTTATTCTTCTCTGCAGATCCTCTCAAGCTCTGTCAGGTAGGATGGGGAGTGTTGCTGCACAGCTATTTTCAGGTCTCTCCAGAGATGTTCGATTAGGTTTAAGTCCGGGCTCTGGCTGGGCCACTCAAGGACATTCAGAGACTTGTTCCAATGCCCCTCCTGCGTTGTCTTGGCTGTGTGCTTAGGGTCGTTGTTCTTTTGGAAGGCGAACCTTCGCCCCAGTCTGAGGTCCTGGGAGCTCTGGAGAAGGTTTTCCTTAAGGAGCTCTCTGTACTTTGCTCTGTTCATCTTTGCCTCGATCCTGACTAGTCTCCCAGTGCCTGCCGCTGAAAAACACCCCCACAGCCTGATTCTTCCACCACCGTGCTTCACCGCAGGGATGGTGCCAGGTTTCCTCTAGATGTGACGCTTGGCATTCAGGCCAAAGAGTTCAATCTTGGTTTCATCAGACCAGAGAATATTGTTTCTCATGGTCTGAGAGTCATTTAGGTGCCTTTTGGCAAACTCCAAGCGGGCTGTGCTGCAGACATTTTTTGGTACCCTTCCCCAGATCTGATCCTCGACACAATCCTGTCTCGGAGCTCTACGGACAACTCTTTTAATCTCATGGCTTGGTTTTTGCTCTGACATGCACTGTCAACTGTGGGACCTTATATAGACAGGTGTGTGCCTTTCCAAATCATGTTCAATCAATTGAATTTACCACTAGTGTACTCCAATCGAGTTGTAGAAACATTTCTAGGATGATCAATGGAAACAGGATGCACCTGAGCTCAATTTCGAGTCTAATAGCAAAGGGTCTGAATACTTATGTAAATAAGGTATTTCTGTTTTGAAGTTTTTATAAATTTGCAAAAATTTCCAAACATCTGTTTTTCATTATGGGGTATTGTGTGTCCATTTTAGAATACGGCTGTAATGTAACAAAATGTGGGAATAGTCAAGGCGTCTAAATACTTCCCGAAGGCACTGTATGTAGGGAATAGGGTGTCATTTGGGAAGCACACTTAGACATCTCAGTATCAGATACTGAATATCTGGAAAAGTGAATAGGTTGAGGTCAAATAATTACTAATTTGTCACATACTTGGTAAACAACTAGTGTAGACTAACAGTGAAATGCTTACTTACAAGCCCTTCCCAACAATTCAGAGAGAACAGTATAGAACAAATGATAACACAAGGAATAAATACACAATGAGTAACGTTAACTTGGCTATATACACGTGGTACCAGTGCTGAGTGGATGTGCAGGGGTACGAGGTAATTGAGGTAGATACAGTATGGACATATGAGTTCAGGTGAAGTCACCGAAAATTGGGGAATTGGTTTGAAAGAAATAATAGTAACACTAAACACTTCTGAAATTCTTCAAATGTCTTTCTTGGTGTATAGCTGACAGTTTTGACAACATTGTACAGTACATACGCTGTGGAGTATCAGTGAAGCAGCTTCCTCCTCAGTGACCATGTTAATCTAGAATGGTAATGCAGCAGTCTCCTCCTCAGTGACCATGTTAATCTAGAATGGTAATGCAGCAGTCTCCTCCTCAGTGACCATGTTAATCTAAAATGGTAGTACAGCAGTCTCCTCCTCAGTGACCACGTTAATCTAGAATGGTAGTGCAGCAGTCTCCTCCTCAGTGACCACGTTAATCTA
The DNA here is from genome assembly GCF_029448725.1 of Salvelinus fontinalis. NCBI lineage: Eukaryota > Metazoa > Chordata > Actinopteri > Salmoniformes > Salmonidae > Salvelinus > Salvelinus fontinalis. The sequence continues at coordinate 183,484 of NW_026600514.1, forward strand.
GAATGGTAATGCAGCAGTCTCCTCCTCAGTGACCATGTTATTCTAGAATGGTAATGCAGCAGTCTCCTCCTCAGTGACCATGTTAATCTAGAATGGTAGTGCAGCAGTCTCCTCCTCAGTGACCATGTTAATCTAGAATGGTAATGCAGCAGTCTCCTCCTCAGTGGCCATGTTAATCTAGAATGGTAATGCAGCAGTCTCCTCCTCAGTGACCATGTTAATCTAGAATGGTAGTGCAGCAGTCTCCTCCTCAGTGACCATGTTAATCTAGAATGGTAATGCAGCAGTCTCCTCCTCATTGACCATGTTAATCTAGAATGGTAGTGCAGCAGTCTCCTCCTCAGTGACCATGTTAATCTAGAATGGTAGTGCAGCAGTCTCCTCCTCAGTGACCATGTTAATCTAGAATGGTAATGCAGCAGTCTCCTCTTTAGTGACCATGTTATTCCTAGAATGGTAATGCAGCAGTCTCCTCCTCAGTGACCATGTTAATCTAGAATGGTAATGCAGCAGTCTCCTCCCCAGTGACCATGTTAATCTAGAATGGTAGTGCAGCAGTCTCCTCCTCGGTGACCATGTTAATCTAGAATGGTAATGCAGCAGTCTCCTCCTCAGTGACCATGTTAATCTAGAATGGTAATGCAGCAGTCTCCTCTTCAGTGACCATGTTAATCTAGAATGGTAATGCAGCAGTCTCCTCCTGAGTGACCATGTTAATCTAGAATGGAAGCCCAGCAGTTTCCTCCTGGAACAGTAGAACAGTAGTAGTTGATCCTTATCTGACCTCCCACCAATCCACTTCTCCATGGGAACGGCTCCCACAACATAGTTCCCAGTCCACCTCTCAGCTAGCACTGAAGGAAGGTGGAAGGATACGGAAGGAGACATTAGACCCTACATCCCCCTCTCAGCTAACACTGCAGGGGAGGTGGAAGGATACGGAAGGAGAAGTTAGACCCTATGGCCTAGAGATCATGAGCCACCCGCTGAAAGTAACTAAGCAACTGGAGACTGCAGGGAACTAACTGCGACAGACGTGTCTGCCACATCTGCCATTCTAGGGCTTTCAGATTTAGTTTCCTATTGGAAAATGACTGGGGTTTTAACTCTGAATGGTGTAGCGTGGTGTAGTCTATCAATATACACTTTGTGACTCCCCAAGCACAGTCTGTCTAGTACAGGATTGTGTTCTAAAATGACTTAAAGGGTGAGTGGTGAACTACTAGGAGGTAGAGGAACAAAACTGCTCTGAGGATAATAAAATACAGCTTACCCTCTCCTGCCTGCTTCAATATGCTGTCTGTGTCATACCGTGATACCTTGTACAAACACGCTGGAAGTATGAGGAAGACTTCTAAAAGTGAACCCATTGTCATGTTTAAAGGCAAGGTCAGGAGTGGGTCTGCTGTAGAACGGCCTTAGGATGCGTCCCAAATGGCAACCTATTCCTTACATCATCCGTTGAGCTTCAGTAGTGTACTAAATAGGAAATAGGGTTCCATTTAGGACGTAGTCTTTGTAAAAACTGATCTGGGGCCTGCTGTACTGTCATCCTCAGGGACTTTCTCACGGAATCCTTTAATGTGCTCCTTTTCAGACATGTTCTTCTCTTTGTGATTCAGTAACCTTGGTACTGCAGTCATGTGGCTTTGTTGCCCGAGGACATGCTTGTTTCCGCTGCCACGTATAGATAGGAAATTAAACAAGAAACAATTACCCTGGCTTGTTTTCTCTATGTACACACACTAACAAATAAACAGGAGATTGGCTGGGGGACTGAGGCTATAAGAATGTGATGCATTTGACACCTACAGGCCTTGTTCCATATTTTGAGAGGGGTATCTTTTCAATGAGATGACAAGCTTTCTGCCGGAATCTGTCCTAAATGGATTTCACACTCAAGTCCTCTCAACAGGGGATTTGCTGCTGCCGGGCAAGTGAGAAAAATTCTGCCACAAAATGTCAGCGATTTCCATGCCGCCATTTGAGCCGTCTCCTATGTGGTGGGGTGGTACCAGTCAGTTTATTTATATTAGGCATGTTATGTATCACACCATACTAGTATTTAAAGAAACCAAAAGACATTCATGTTTTAGTATGAAGAAAACATTTGGGTTGTGAACCCCAAATCTGTCCTTTTTTTACACCACTAAGTTATTAGCTCTAAATTTAATCCACCTGGCCTTCTGCTTATCTTCTTCTTATTCCCCTTAGCTTACTTCTTACTCCCCCAGGGAGAGAGAGAGAGAGAGCGGAAAAGAGAGAGAGAGAGAGAGAGAGGGAGAGAGAGAGAGAGAGAGAGAGAGAGAGAGGGGGGGGAGAGAGAGGGAAAGAGAGAGAGGGAAAGAGAGAGGAAAAGAGAGAGAGAGAGAGAGGAAAAGAGAGAGGAAAAGAGAGAGAGAGAGAGAGAGAGAGTGGGAAAGAGAGAGAGAGAGAGAGAGAAGAAAAGAGAGAGAGAGGAAAAGAGAGAGGAAAAGAGAGAGAGAGAGAGGGAAAGAGAGAGAGAGAGAGAGAGATAGAGAGAGAGAGAGAGAGAGAGAGAGAGAGAGAGAGAGAGAGAGAGAAGCAGAGAGAGAGAAAGAAAGAGATAGTGCTTTAATTCCTCGCTGAGGATGGCAGGTATGTTAACGGAAGATAAAAAGAGACATTAATTGAGTGACAGAGCTCGCTATGGGTTTTATCTACAGGAGTTGGTGTGTGGCTGCTTTAGGAAGCTTAAGAAACACACACACTCACGTACACATCCCTTTCTCTGTTCTCCTTGCTCATTTTCTCCTTATTAAGTGAAGTGTATTCACTATGTAAATCCTGGCAGATAGAAGTCATATACCGTAACATACAAGATAAGCATCAACCACATTTGCAAGAAACACTTACTGTAAAAATCTTTACCACAAATCCAGACATGCTCACACCTGACCACTGAAAGCATATGCAATAGAGGTAGATAAAAAATCAGTTTTTTTTGCACTCGTTTCAAATGTTATACTCAAACTACAACGAAGCATGTTTCATATCAAATGCCTTGTAGTTTCACAGTATTTATCTGACAGTGTAAGGAAAAGACATGCAACACATAGCTACTGTGTAAAACCAGACGAACCATCACAGGTGCTCAGTGTCCACACAGCTATATCCTTTCATTAGTGGAGCACACAGAGACGGAAGCCATTTTGACTGGACCCGGGAGCTTTGTGACGTTTCTATTTCAATCCATGTCTTAGACTGCCCTAATTCTGTATCCTCCTTATTTTTTAAAGCGTGTTATGTGTGTTCTTCTCTGTTGTGTATTTTCAGGTTAGGGTGTTTTATGTAAAATCATTGTTTGTCCAGCAGCATATGGTTTGACAGACAATGAGGGAGCGTTGAGAATAGACGGGGATTGAATTGAACTCCAACTGTCATTACTGTCACATTTAATCAGGTGAAGGGAAACAGACACTATACAGGATTTGTCTGGCTGTCATTACATAGGACTGTATAAATAAGTCGTTGCTACTGAGAGTAATGCCTGTTTTGCGTGAATCCATGTTTGGAAAGTTGTGAGAAGCAATAGCTAGCTAGCGGCGAACTATTGGCCCAAAATGCTTAACCGGAAGTCAGACCCGCCTATATTTCAGTGAATAATGAGGTGAATACAGCTTGTGAATTGTGTCTATAATTCCTTCAATACACCTTGTTTATATTTCCTTATTGAATCCAAGTTCAACAATGAATATTTATCTAATACCTGTACTTTATATGTGATACATTTAATTGTAAATATGTAGCAATTCCCTAGCTGATTATGAGCTGGTTATTAACATAATCTAGGACAGTAGAAAGGGGAGAATGGACCTCCCATGTAAATTTGTGAAACATTTAAAATGATAAAACATATTACTCCTTGAGGGAGTAGAGCCATGTTGACTATACTATACTATACTATATATACCACACTACACTACACTACACTACACTATACTATACTATACTATACTATACTATACTATACTATACTACAGGGTTTCCCATACCCTGTCCTGGGGCCCTCCCTGGGGGATGAACATTGTCGTTTTCCCCCCCAGCACTGCAACAGCTGATTCAAATAATCCAAGCTGGATGATGAGTTGGTTATTTGAATCAGCTGTGTAGTGCCTGGGCAAAACCGACAATGTGCACCCAAGGGGGCCCCAGTACCGAGTTTGGGAAACCATGCTATACTACACTATACTACACTATACCACACTATACTATGCCACACTATACCACACTATACTATACTACACAGCACTATACTACGGTATACTACTATAGTATACTATACTATATGTCCTATGGACCTACTGAACCACAGAGCCATTCATCTACTACACATATTAATGAGAGGGAGATCATTCAAACTCCATTTTGTTAGCTTTCATCCTTTAATCAATGAGTCAACTAATAAACAATCACGCCCCAACAAGCCTGGACTAGATTGGTCCAAGCAGCAGCAGTAGCAGCAGCAGAGGACTATTTCACTCCAATCAATGGCCATAATCATAGGACTTACGTCTGATAGAGAGCAGTCTGTGAACGCATGATTAATGACCCTATTATCAGCCAGGCAGCGTAGCCAGGCCTGTCTACTGCCTGCCTGCCTGCCTGCCTGCCTGCCTGCCTGCCTGCCTGCCTGCCTGTCTGCCTGCCTGCCTGGGAGAGGAGAGGCACTGAGAGGCCTCACTGTGTCCTCACCTCCCTCCACTGTCTAAAAGAGAGGAAGGGTAGACTGCTGCTTTAGAACAATACTACTAGATATGTTAGATCAGTATTGACTGTTTTCTATGTCTCAGTTTGATTAAAACTGATACGTAAGAGGTTGAGTACAATGAATACATTCAGGTTTCAGGTTTAAGTGTCTGTCTGTCTGTCTGTCTGTCTGTCTGTCTGTCTGTCTGTCTGTCTGTCTGTCTGTCTGTCTGTCTGTCTGTCTGTCTGTCTGTCTGTCTGTCTGTCTGTGTGTGTGTGTGTGTGTGTGTGTGTGTGCGTGCATGTTCGTAAGTTCGTAAGTGTACTGTACGTGTACATGAGTGCGTGTGTGTTTGTTAACAGTGATGCCTTCACACAACAGAACCGAGATGTTTATGCACATGACAAAAATATCTGTCTTCTTTTTACAGGCTGCAGGGCTTTCATCACCACTGAATGATATGCTGTCCTGATGTCTCTCTCAAAGCCAGGAGGACTGACGTGGCGTCAGAGGTTTGTCATCTTTCTAACATCTCTGCTGTTCTCACTATAGAACTCTATGTCTATGGCCATTATGGATCTGTATGAATTTGCATTAAAAGTGAGGTGACTTCTTTCCCTTACTAATGAGAACGCATAGCAAGTCAATCCTACAGTAAATTACCCTCTATGCCTTCTGCTTCATGAAATGTATGGTAGTAATTTATTATGTCTATGGGTTTGGAGTTTAAGCAAAATGTAGCAGCTAAATAAAAAGTTCCAGAATACATCCTTTTTTCATACAAATGTATTCAGAGATAATGTTGCAGAGAAGTGTGTAACATTCGTTATGAATTTTTCATCCCAATAGTAATTATTTAAATTCATGACATTTTGCTATAAAACTTGCTATAAAGAGCTACTTTATCATACCTACATTTCAAAGCAAAATATCTATATATATTTTAAAGACAAACCTACTTGAATCAATGTAAAGAACCAGATTGATTGCTGCGTACTAGTGAACCGACCCTTTTACTGTAATGTATGTGAGAAGAAGATCAAAAGTGACAACAATTTGATGCCAATCAAGTCAAGGTCATTTCCCTTCCCCTGTTATCTACTGCATTTATTTCAGCCTTTCCTTTTTAAACTGGAGTCGCTTAACACGACTGATGACCGACACAACAACCTATAGAAAAACATTTATTGGAAATAAAATATCCTCTCTCCCAAACAGCACTGTGTGCTGGTGAAGTGTACTACAGCTAAAACTAATTTGTAGTCGAAATAGAAGGATGGAGTCAAATTCAAAATACTAAAATGTAGATAGATGTATCCTGTACAATTAAAATGTAGATAGATGTATCCTATACCATTACAATGTAGATAGATGTATCCTATACCATTACAATGTAGATAGATGTATCCTGTACCATTAAAATGTACATAGATGTAACCTATACCGTTAAAATGTAGATAGATGTATCCTATACCGTTAAAATGTAGATAGAATGATCTTATACCGTTAAAATGTAGATAGATGTATCCTGTACCATTAAAATGTACATAGAATGATCCTATACCGTTAAAATGTAGATAGATGTATCCTGTACCATTAAAATGTACATAGATGTATCCTATACCGTTACGAATGTAGATAGATGTATCCTATACCGTTAAAATGTAGATAGATGTATCCTATACCGTTAAAATGTAGATAGATGTATCCTATACCATTACAATGTAGATAGATGTATCCTATACCATTACAATGTAGATAGATGTAACCTATACCGTTAAAATGTAGATAGATGTATCCTATACCATTACAATGTAGATAGATGTATCCTGTACCATTACAATGTAGATAGATGAATCCTATACCATTACAATGTAGATAGATGTATCCTATACCATTACAATGTAGATAGATGTATCCTATACCATTACAATGTAGATAGATGTATCCTGTACCATTAAAATGTAGATAGACATATCCATTTTCTACTTTTTCCCACAGACAAAGTTATACTTCTGTGAAAGGGGAGAAACAATATTCAAGATCATAACCTACAGAAACATATTTCATGATAACAACTTCACATCATTATGAGTAGCCATTAGTAGGCCTATGTTGAAAATCACTATTGTGAGAAGGCTTGACTGGTATAGGGATCAATTACAAGTGGCCAATAATAGACTGTGGATGGGCTTCTGAAAATGTCTTTCATCTTCAGCCCCTGCCTCCCTGTCTCTCCACTGTAGCTCGGCGGGTAATGGGGCTGCTCCTGTCTTCATTGTGTGGACTTGTTAGAGTAGAGTAGAAGGGTAGGCCTGCCAATCTGCCCATTCAGCAGCACCACTCTGCATTTCACTCTGCTTAATTCCCTCAGTGGGTTGGCAGCGCTCCTATATTCAAGTTTAACTGGTGAAATAAACCAAACAGCACTTTATAGCCCTGGGGGGAAAGCATTGTATCATGTCCAGAATCCACATAGATATTTTTAACTAGATGTACAAAGGCATAATTGGTTATCAAATACAGTGAAACCCAGGCATGTGTCGACATGGGACAGTGTATCTTTGTGGAGTTCATACATACACCATATAGTCATTGTAACGGCTGTCGCTCTCCTCATCCTCAGACGAGGAGAGGAGAGAAGGATCATCAGACCAAAATGCAGCTTCAGGGAAATAAGCCATCTTTTTATTTAACACGATGATGATGGCAACACGAAAAACAAAACACTTTCAACTTTACAAAACAAGAAAACGAAGTCAACGAAACCTGAACATAAACTTACATAACTACACGTAAACTCACGGACAGGAAACAGACGACATCGAAACGAAAACGAACAGCCAAACAGTCCCGTATGGTAAATCCATGCAACGACACAGGAGACAATCACCCACAAACAAACAGTGAGAACACCCTACCTAAATATGACTCTTAATTAGAGGAGAACACAAAACACCTGCCTCTAATTAAGAGCCATACCAGGCAACCAAAACCAACATAGAAACAGATAACATAGACTGCCCACCCAAAACTAACGCCCTGACCAATTACACATACAAAAACAACATAAAACTGGTCAGGACCGTTACATAACCCCCCCCTCAAGGTGCGAACTCCGGGCGCACCAGCACAAAGTCCAGGGGAGGGTCTGGGTGGGCAGTTGACCACGGTGGTGGCTCCGGCTCTGGACGCTGTCCCCACACCACCATAGTCACTCCCCGTTTTTGTCTTCCCCTCCCAATGCCCACCCTAAAACTCACATCCCCTAAATAAACAGCCAGCACCAGGAGAAGGGGCAGCACCGGGACAAAGGGCAGCACCGGGACAAGGGGCAGCACCGGGACAAGAGGCAGCACCGGGACAAGGGGCAGCACCAGGATAAGGGGCAGCACCGGGACAAGGGGCAGCACCGGGACAAGGGGCAGCACCGGGACAAGGGGCAGCACCGGGACAAGGGGCAGCACCGGGACAAGGGGCAGCACCGGGACAAGGGGCAACACCGGGACAAGGGGCAGGTCCCGGCTGATAAACTCTGGCAGATCCTGGCTGAGGGACTCTGGCAGGTCTATGCAGGCTGACGGCTCTCTACGCTCATGGCAGGCTGACGGCTCTCGACGCTCATGGCAGGCTGACGGCTCTCGACGCTCATGGCAGGCTGACGGCTCTCGACGCTCATGGCAGGCTGACGGCTCTCGACGCTCATGGCAGGCTGACGGCTCTCGACGCTCATGGCAGGCTGACGGCTCTGGCTGCTCATGGCTCTCTGATGGCTCTGGCTGCTCATGGCTCTCTGACGGCTCTGGCTGCTCATGGCTCTCTGACGGCTCTGGCTGCTCATGGTTCTCTGACGGCTCTGGCTGCTCATGGCTCTCTGACGGCTCTGGCTGCTCATGGCTCGCTGGCGGCTCTGGCAGATCCTGTCTGGTTGGCGGCTCTGGCAGATCCTGTCTGGTTGGCGGCTCTGGCAGATCCTGTCTGGTTGGCGGCTCTGGCAGATCCTGTCTGGCGGGCGGCTCTAGCGGCTCCTGTCTGGCTGACGGCTCTAGCGGCTCCTGTCTGGCGGATGGCTCTGTAGGCTCATGGCAGACGGGCGGCTTTGCAGGCTCATGGCAGACGGGCGGCTTTGCAGGCTCCTGGCAGACGGATGGCTCAGACGGCGCTGGGGAGACGGATGGCTCAGATGGCGCTGGGGAGACGGATGGCTCAGATGGCGCTGGGGAGACGGATGGCTCAGATGGCGCTGGGGAGACGGATGGCTCTGTAGGGAGGAGAAGGAGAGACAGCCTGGTGCGTGGTCTAGGCACTGGCTGCGCTGGAGAGGAGGAAACAGCTGGAGAGAGAACCCGGAGAGACAGCCTGGTACGGGGGGCTGCCACCGGAGGACTGGTACATGGAGGTGGCACCGGGTCTACCGGACCGTGAAGGAGGACACGTGCTCTTGAGCACCGAGCCTCCCCAACCCTACCAGGTTGAATGGTCCCCGTAGCCCTGCCAGTGCGGCGAGGTGGAATAGCCCGCACTGGGCTATGCAGGCGAACCGGGGACACCACCTGTAAGGCTGGTGCCATGTACGCCGGCCCGAGGAGACGTACTGGAGGCCAGATACGTTGGGCCGGCTTCATGACATCCGGCTCGATGCCCAACCTAGCCCTCCCAGTGCGGCAAGGTGGAATAGCCCGCACTGGGCTAAGCACGCGTACTGGGGACACCGTGCGCTTTACCGCATAACACGGTGTCTTACCAGTACGACGCCCTCTACCTCCACGGTAAGCACGGGGAGTTGGCTCGGGTATCCTACCCGGCTTTGCCACACTCCTCGTGTGCCCCCCCCCCCAAGAATTTTTTTGGTCTGACTCACGGGCTCCCAACCGCGACGTCGCGCTGCCTCCTCATACCAGCGCCTCTCAGCCTTCGCTGCTTCCAGCTCCTCCTTGGGACGGCGATATTCCCCTGGCTGAGCCCAAGGTCCTCTACCGTCCAGGATCTCCTCCCAAGTCCAGGAGTCCTTGTTGCTCTGTAGAGCATTCCCTTGCCGCTTGGTCTTAGTTTGGTGGGTGATTCTGTAACGGCTGTCGCTCTCCTCATCCTCAGACGAGGAGAGGAGAGAAGGATCATCAGACCAAAATGCAGCTTCAGGGAAATAAGCCATCTTTTTATTTAACACGATGATGATGGCAACATGAAAAACAAAACACTTTCAACTTTACAAAACAAGAAAACGAAGTCAACGAAACCTGAACATAAACTTACATAACTACACGTAAACTCACGGACAGGAAACAGACGACATCGAAACGAAAACGAACAGCCAAACAGTCCCGTATGGTAAATCCATGCAACGACACAGGAGACAATCACCCACAAACAAACAGTGAGAACACCCTACCTAAATATGACTCTTAATTAGAGGAGAACACAAAACACCTGCCTCTAATTAAGAGCCATACCAGGCAACCAAAACCAACATAGAAACAGATAACATAGACTGCCCACCCAAAACTAACGCCCTGACCAATTACACATACAAAAACAACATAAAACTGGTCAGGACCGTTACAGTCATTCTTTGATTTTGTGCTGTAGTTATTATAGATTCATATTGATTTCCCATAATACATCAGTTCTGACTGAAATAATGATATGTGCAATATGCTGTCCAGTTCCATTTATTCCATCGGTACCGGTACGAAATGGGATTTTATGTCATTGTGTTGCACATTCATTTATGTCATGTGAAAAGTGCCGACCCTGTTATGTAAAACATTGAAGATGTTCAATATAACTGATATTTGTTTATTTATTTGTTTATTTGGATCCCCGTTAGCTTTTGCAGAAGTAGTAGCTACTCTTCCTGGGGTCCACAATGATAATATTTGGTTATAATGGTCTAATGTTAATTCCTCTCCCTTGTGTTGTTCTGATACTGTGGCAAATATAACAAGAGCACATCCTCACATTCCCCAATAAGGCAAAGGGCATATTCTGCTTCATTACAGATCTGATCATGATGTTAATGTGACCAAGAAATGACTCTAACTACTTTCACAGTTTAGCCTGAAGGTGGCCGCGTGGATTCAATTATTTTAGAAGGGAGGGAAAAGGACCTGCTTTTCAGACAGCAGAAGGGTACCAAGTTGACGTAAAAGGAACTAAGAAAAGCAATCCTTTAATGGTATTAGTAATGCATTACCATCGGCTTTCCATTTTATTAATGACGTCTCAATTTAGGAGAGATACACAGAGAAATATATAGCACAGCTAGCTGGGGGGAGGAGGATGGTGTTGCAGGAAGAGAGAAGTCACATGTTCATTTACTCTCTTGATATCCTGTAATGACATTCATCCTTTCAGTTTTAGTCAAGGCACCAGGTATTAACATATACAGTATCTGTCCTGAGGTCAATAGTACAGGCTCTGATCAATGGCTTTTACTTGTTGGTTATTTGATAAGAAATTATGCTGTTTTTGAGTTCAGTGCAGACCGTAGCATTATAGTGGGAATATGGTGTCTTGTGGGACGCAGACATAACATTTAAGTCACCTTCAACCTCACTGAATACTATTAGCAGTGTGTACTACTTCAATCATTGACATGTAATGGCCTTGTGCTTTAGTCTGTCTAGACACACTGTTTACTCCTACTAGCATCTGTCTATTAACCACATGAACTGGCCTGTCTTCCACTGTTACCACTACTACCATCTATTAACCACATGAACTGGCCTGTCTTCCCCTGTTTACCACTACTACCATCTATTAACCACATGAACTGGCCTGTCTTCCACTGTTTACCACTACTACCATCTATTAACCACATGAACTGGCCTGTCTTCCCCTGTTTACCACTACTACCATCTATTAACCACATGAACTGGCCTGTCTTCCACTGTTACCACTACTACCATCTATTAACCACATGAACTGGCCTGTCTTCCACTGTTTACCACTACTACCATCTATTAACCACATGAACTGGCCTGTCTTCCACTGTTTACCACTACTACCATCTATTAACCACATGAACTGGCCTGTCTTCCACTGTTACCACTACTACCATCTATTAACCACATGAACTGGCCTGTCTTCCACTGTTTACCACTACTACCATCTATTAACCACATGAACTGGCCTGTCTTCCACTGTTTACCACTACTACCATCTATTAACCACATGAACTGGCCTGACTTCCACTGTTTACCACTACTACCATCTATTAACCACATGAACTGGCCTGTCTTCCACTGTTTACCACTACTACCATCTATTAACCACATGAACTGGCCTGTCTTCCACTGTTTACCACTACTACCATCTATTAACCACATGAACTGGCCTGTCTTCCACTGTTTACCACTACTACCATCTACATGAACTGGCCTGTCTTCCACTGTTTACCACTACTACCATCTATTAACCACATGAACTGGCCTGTCTTCCACTGTTTACCACTACTACCATCTATTAACCACATGAACTGGCCTGTCTTCCACTGTTTACCACTACTACCATCTATTAACCACATGAACTGGCCTGTCTTCCCCTGTTTACCACTACTACCATCTATTAACCACATGAACTGGCCTGTCTTCCCCTGTTTACCACTACTACCATCTATTAACCACATGAACTGGCCTGTCTTCCCCTGTTTACCACTACTACCATCTATTAACCACATGAACTGGCCTGTCTTCCCCTGTTTACCACTACTACCATCTATTAACCACATGAACTGGCCTGTCTTCCACTGTTTACCACTACTACCATCTATTAACCACATGAACTGGCCTGTTTACTTCTACTCCTATAAAGCCATAGTGGCTTAGGGGTCTGTCTGTCTGTTATTCTGTCTGTCTGTTATTCTGTCTGTCTGTCTGTCTGTCTGTCTGTGGAGAACAGCTGTTTCCTTCAGCAATGCTGCAGTGCCACACCTGCCAAACACTCCGTGAAATACCATCACAGTCGAGTAGCAGGCAGCCGTGTACATACATCCAACACCCTCTGCAGCTGTAGCACAAAGCAGGCTCCTTTTACTGTTCAATGCTACTGCCTGTTGGGATGTTGCCTGGCATGTTACAGATGCCAATGGAGTATATTAGATATGTATAAAATCGGTCCATAATGATATCTTGTCAGAGAGGAATGAGGGACAGGAGAGGGATGGAGGACAGAGTTCCAGAGAGGACTGTCTGTCACAGTGTGTTTTGTGGTCTGGGAACCACAATATCATCAGAAGTGTGTGTGTCCCACAGAGAAACTAATGAATCCATGCAGAAAGATCCAGACCAGTGGCTCGATCATCACACACACTTCTCCCTATAGATTAATGAGCAGACTGCCTTCTCTGTTCTCACTATAGATTAATGAGCAGACTGCCTTCTCTGTTCTCCCTATAGCTTAATGAGCAGACTGCCTTCTCTGTTCTACCTATAGCTTAATGAGCAGACTGCCTTCTCTGTTCTACCTATAGTTTAATGAGCAGACTGCCTTCTCTGTTCTCACTATAGATTAATGAGCAGACTGCCTTCTCTGTTCTCACTATAGATTAATGAGCAGACTGCCTTCTCTGTTCTCCCTATAGAATAATGAGCAGACGGCCTTCTCTGTTCTCACTATAGATTAATGAGCAGACTGCCTTCTCTGTTCTACCTATAGCTTAATGAGCAGACTGCCTTCTCTGTTCTACCTATAGTTTAATGAGCAGACTGCCTTCTCTGTTCTCCCTATAGAATAATGAGCAGACTGCCTTCTCTGTTCTCACTATAGCTTAATGAGCAGACTGCCTTCTCTGTTCTACCTATAGTTTAATGAGCAGACTGCCTTCTCTGTTCTCTCTATAGCTTAATGAGCAGACTGCCTTCTCTGTTCTACCTATAGATTAATGAGCAGACTGCCTTCTCTGTTCTCACTATAGTTTAATGAGCAGACTGCCTTCTCTGTTCTACCTATAGATTAATGAGCAGACTGCCTTCTCTGTTCTCACTATAGTTTAATGAGCAGACTGCCTTCTCTGTTCTACCTATAGTTTAATGAGCAGACTGCCTTCTCTGTTCTCACTATAGTTTAATGAGCAGACTGCCTTCTCTGTTCTCACTATAGTTTAATGAGCAGACTGCCTTCTCTGTTCTCTCTATAGCTTAATGAGCAGACTGCCTTCTCTGTTCTCACTATAGTTTAATGAGCAGACTGCCTTCTCTGTTCTCTCTATAGCTTAATGAGCAGACTGCCTTCTCTGTTCTCCCTATAGCTTAATGAGCAGACTGCCTTCTCTGTTCTACCTATAGTTTAATGAGCAGACTGCCTTCTCTGTTCTCTCTATAGCTTAATGAGCAGACTGCCTCCCACCGATGGACAGGAACCTCCCGTAAACACTCTCATTACATATACTTCCTTCTTCTCTCTCTCTCTCTCTCTCTCTCTCTCTCTCTCTCTCTCTCTCTCTCTCTCTCTCTCTCTCTCTCTCTCTCTCTCTCTCTCTCTCTCTCTCTCTCTCTCTGTCTGTCTGTCTGTCTGTCTGTCTGTCTGTCTGTCTGTCTGTCTGTCTGTCTGTCTGTCTGTCTGTCTGTCTGTCTGTCTGTCTGTCTGTCTGTCTGTCTGTCTGTCTGTCTGTCTGTCTGTCTCTCTCTCTCTCTCTCTCATTTCACTTCATTTTCAGTTTAGGAGTGAAGCATGAAAGAAAATGTTCATCTTTCCGATGTCGCGTTATGGAAGGAAAGAAATATACTCTCATACTGAAATAGTGTTGTTTTAAGGCAGGCTTATAGGAAGGTTGCCATATATACAGTAAGGGATTTGTCAATCAGTCTATTCTGCAGGATTGACAGGCTGTGGGAAGGTTGCTGTAGTGGTGTATATAAGGGATATGTCAATCAGTCCATTGTGCAGGATTGACAGGCTGTGGGAAGGCTGATGAGATGATGCCTTTCTGTCACCTGGGCTGTTCCTGACAGCTGCTGCAGCCATGATAAGACCTGTCTGTCTGTCAGTCTGTCTGTACGTCTTCTCAGAAATTGCAGTCGATATTTCCCCTTCCATCTAGCATGCCAAAACAAGTTTCTGTTGAATTTGCTTGGGCTTTTTCTCCTAGTATTTGGAAATGGAAATGCATAGGAAAGGGAAAACCATTTCAGATGGATTAGGATGATGCATTTCCCATAATACAGGTGATATTATCAGTGAGGGGAATTTCCACATTCATAGAATTCGATACTAACTGTGCAATCTTACAGATTTGCAAATATTATTAGATACAGTACCATCGACATGTCCCCTATTACCTGAACACTGTATCACACATCAGCCAGTCTGTGCAAAAACAAAAATAAACAGACACAGCCAGGGATGCCAAGCCCTCAGAAAGAGATCAATTACCAAGATGGTGATGATGCCAATGTCTTATTTCTGGGTCTACAGAATATAATTGATCTTCCGGGAGGGCTGAAGGTTCCATTAGGAAACAAATGCTTGCTTTCATCCAGTAAGCAAAGTCCCAAAGTCTCTCTCTCCATTCTGCAGGCTAAGCACAGCTGTCTGGGAGGACCGTGAGGGATGGGCTCGTCCATCAGCACAAAGCCAGGCCAGAGGGAGGGAAATGTGGCCCGAAGTGGGAGGGTGGGTGGGGTAGGCTGGGCTTGTCTGGAGACACAGGGGACATACTGCACTGTCTGGTCGGGCACCAGGATCATTTAGAAGGGAGTTTTAATTACCGTGAGAAGCTATTAATGCTAACTAATGCCTGCGTTTAGGACATAGCCCAAGCAAGACAACGAACAAGTCCTTAATTGCTTGTCAAAGGGTCTTCACTCCAAGGAAGGTCTCCTATTTTTTTGCTTGAATTGGCATTATTTTTATTTCTATATTTTTTACCTTAAATGACTGGTTTAGCTGTTACACATGGACACTTGTACTGGTACTGTGCCACACTACAGTATATCATTATGGGTTCTGTAAAACACTTTTCTTAGCTTGTGAGTAGGATAAGCATCTTCGACTTGAGAATGTATTGATCCTGAATTTCTCCAAGGGGAATGCAGGTGCATACAACCACATTGGAACAGTGAGAGGTTTATTCATCATTTCAAGGGTTTCTGCTAAGCAAATATTGTAATGAATGGGGGATACGCAAAATGATTCCGGAACTATCCGACGGAAATGTCAAGGAGGCATGTTGCTGTGCCGACAGGACTTCCCCAGAATGGAATCCAATCATGGAATCCACAGAATGGAATACAGCACAGCACAAAGGACATGACATCACTGAATGTAGATTACATAGAGATCTGATGAAAAGGAAATAGATTTGTTCAGACAATGTGGAGGTGTCAGAAATAGTGACATAGCTTGTGTCTGGTGGCCCCTTGTGTGTGAAATGATGCTTGGCTTGGCTGTTTGGGAGATTATCATATTTTATATGAGAATTACTGGAAGAAGTACTCTTCTTTGTTCTCAGCTGGAACCTTAGCTCTGGTCCAGGGCATTAAGTGCAGCTTTCTGATGTTGAGCCTTCAGCCAGCTGGACTTAACGCTCTGGACCAGAGCTACTAGAAACTATGGTCAATTCTGGCAACTTCCAGAACTTGAGAAAATCTAAATCAGGTCATTAAGTACCCCCCCAAAAAATATCTGTCTTTAACTTGTCTGTACAGAAATGGAAGTGTGTCTGTTAACAGGCCTGTCCAAAAGCACCTCTCACACTATGGTGCAGTTCAGATGTAACTGCTCTCATTGTTGCCCTGGCAGAAAGTAGTGGGAGCAGACATGCGCAGTACTGAGGCGTGTGGTGGCTGCTTTTTTTCGGGACGGGAGAGCTTTTCTGCCTATTAAGCACAGTGACATTCTTTGTCTGAAGGACACTGGCTGCCGTCCAAAAACTGGGCGCCCAAGCCGTTTAATTTTAAACCATAAAGAAGTTCTTGGCACAAAAGCCCTTATGTGGGCTTTGTCGCAATTAGATTAACCCAGAAAGGGCAACAGAGCGGATAGAACAGGATTGGGCAGAAAGGTATTGCTGGGATATTATGCTGTGTGGCATGTTCAACTGTGGAGGAATTAGCTGGACTTGACCCTCCAGTGATGGAATATGTCCAGGGGAGAGGACAAACTGCAGATTAATAGAGTCGCATTACAGCTAACAGTGGTAAAGGTGTTTGGCCCCCCAAACCGTGGCAGCTTCAAATGCAGCTACCTACCGGTATATCTCTCTCTCTCTCTCTCTCTCTCTCTCTCTCTCTCTCTCTCTCTCTCTCTCTCTCTCTCTCTCTGTGACACCGTTAATATGCTCTTCTCACTTACAACTTAAAGTGTATTTTGATGGCTTTTAGAATGAGTTTCATATTAATATGTCAACCATGTTTTCACAAAATGGCATCCATTGAGGAGGAACGTGGAATGTTTCTGTTGATGGTTTGTGCCTGTCTATCAAGAAGAGATTAAGTTGTATGGTGGGATGGAATTGAAGTCAGAGCAACAATATGTTAATCACTGTGGTCACTTTGCCCTTTTAAGATGTCCCCTCGATCTGCCCAAGCTGCATCCCAAATGGCACCCTAAGCCCTATATATCGCACTACTTTTGACCAGAGCCGTATGAGAACTACTACATAGGGTGCCATTTGGGACATAGCCTCAGTCTTTATCCACAGTCACTGAGGCAGCAGCCAATAAGAGCCATTGTTTTACTGCTCTGGCTCCACCTTGGAAGTTCCAGTTAAGTATGGCCTCAGCACCGCTGTCCTCTTTCTGACCTCTGTCACACAGGTGGTGCCAGACAGACTGCAGAGGCTTAGCTCCTTTAACACAGTTGGCTGAGATGGTGGAGCTATGATTCACTCGATGTTTTCCCTCTCCAGTACGCTCCCGTCTCTCTCTGTCTCCGTCTCTCTCTCTCTCCATCTCTGTCTCCTCATAACAACCAGGCCAGTTAGTCAGATCGTCCTCTGGGAATCATTAAATTAGCACAGACAAAAAAGCTTATCCAAATCTCTCTGTAATGGGTCTGCTGCGTTGTTGGATGATGTCCCTCACTCATTTCCTGTGTAGCATAACCTCCCTCATCGTTAAAGTGGCACTCCATTCTCCTTTTACCCTCATTTATCACCTGACTAACTTTACAAAAGGTACATCTCAATATGTGGTCCAGGTATCATGACATGGCACAAGTGGGGGGGGGGGGGGTTCTCATCTGTTCTCTATTACTCCTCTATTGTTCCCCCACACAAGACACAAGTGGGGAGGCCGATGACATCAGAGGGCACCATCAGACTAACTCCTTCAAGTTTTCAGTCGTGTCGAAAAAACAACATTTTGCTCCAAAAAAACATGTGTGTGTGTGTGTGTGTGTGTGTGTGTGTGTGTGTGTGTGTGTGTGTGTGTGTGTGTGTGTGTGTGTGTGTGTGTGTGTGTGTACATTACTGTATTTCTACGTGGAATATTGTTTTTCAACAGGAATAGTTCCAAAATAGCCGGAGTGTCTCTTTAACTTAGTCAAACGTCTCTAGTTGGATTTCTAAACTTCACTCTAAATAAATGGACATTTGCACATTATATGCAACCTCTCCCTCCCAATAATTGTACTTGTCCACCCCATCCCAATCCCAGTGTAAACAGAGGTGGATGGGGAACTACAGGCCTGGTCCTCAGTTATTCTCTGCTCCATCTATCTCTGCCTTGACCTCAATACACTTCCTCTAAAATAGTCAACTCTGCTCCACTCTGCATGTTGCTACAGTATCTGCCACATCTGAAGGCTGCCCCTAATTTACCTGAACCTACTCACACCCAATACTACACTCTAGATTTTGATAAGTATTTATTGTTTAGACATTGCATTTGTAGCCATGTTAGCAGTTTATTAAAGTGGTGATACATTCTAACCTAAACTTTATTGTAATTATTTTGCCACTATGGCCTATTTATTGCCTTACCTCCCTAATCTTATTACATCTGCATACACTGTACATGGATTTTTCTATTGTGTTATTGACTGTACGTTTGTTTATGTGTAACTCTGTGTTGTTGTTTTTGTCGCACTGCTTTGCTTTATCTTGGCCAGGTCGCAGTTGTAAATGAGAACTTGTTCTCAACTGGCCTACCTGGTTAAATAAAGGTGAAATAAATAAATAAAAATAAACTGAATGGCACTGAATAGGAATGAGTGTTTACTGTAATAATAACTGTAATATTGATGAATAAATAATGATGCTGTTGTTTTTATCTGACTTCCAGATTCTCTCTGGATCAGCCCCTGAGAGGTGTAGGATCCACCCAGGAGGATACAGGGCCTCAGGAGGGCCTCAGGAGGAACAGCTCTAGCCAGCTCTGACTTCTGGTGGGGCGGGACAGCTGGTGTTGTGAATCAGGCCGCTATAGTGCCAGACACGGCTTCTTCCCAACACCAGGGTCACACCCCATTGTACGCAGCACCGAAGCCCCGGAGTCCAGCCCTTTCCCTCACCGGCAGCAAGGCACAGCAGCAGTACTGTCTGGAGCACCGAAGCCCCGGAGCCCAGCCCTTTCCCTCACCGGCAGCAAGGCACAGCAGCAGATCACAGGAGGACAGATCAAAATGCATGCCGAGACTAGTGGAGGATGTGTCTTTCAAAAACAGACTAGTCGAAGTTAATTAAAAATAAACAAAATATTCCACTGTGTGTCTGGGGCATAAGAGGAACATTTGAGCATGGGTCCGAAGCATAACCACCATTGTTTAATTCTCAATTGTGATTAAAGTAGAGTTGTATTGTATTGACTTGCCCTATGACAGCTTCTGTGCGTCTGCACACTAGGACTAGGATTCATCATCAGTGAACTATCAGAACATAAGACAGTACAACTAGAGAGAGGACAGTGCCTCTCTGAACAAGTGTGATGGGAATAGCATGAAATGAATAATCAATCATAATGAAATGTGTTCCGGTTTATGTAAAAGCATGACAAATGAAAGGCTGGGTATATTGCTTTGTCTGGGATTAAATTGAAAATGGATTTTGATGTTAGTCTCAGTCTTAGTATCAGTACGCTTTGTTAGCATCCCTCTGTGCTGCTTTTATTTCACTTTATATGATATACTTTTATTAAAACTCATCAAAGGACTTTTTATTTGTTATTCGTTACGGAACGAATTGTATTGTGTGGTGGTAGTTTGTGAGTGAAAGTGTTTAAGTACAATTGTGAATTCGTTTTTGCATCATTATTCCAATAATAAAGTAGGATACATGTGAACAATTACAGCTATGTATATATCTTGTCATTTATATGATTATCTTTGCAAATTATTTGAATATTTTGTGTAAAATTATTTCCATACAGACTGTACGATACATTGGAAGTTAATCGTATAATTCATACACCCATTTCATCATAAAATAAATACACAGTCGTGGCCAAAAGTTTGGAGAATGACACAAATATTCATTTCCACAAAGTTTGCTGCTTCAGTGTCTTTAGATATTTTTGTCAGATGTTACTTTGGAGTACTGAAGTATAATTACAAGCATTTCATAAGTGTCAAAGGTTTTTATTGACAATTACATGAAGTTGATGCAAAGAGTCAATATTTGCAGTGTTGACCCTTCTTTTTCAAGACCTCTGCAATCCGCCCTGGCATGCTGTCAATTAACTTCTGGGCCATATCCTGACTGATGGCAGCCCATTTTTACATAATCAATGCTTGGAGTTTGTCAGAATTTGTGGGTTTTTGTTTGTCCACCCGCCTCTTGGGGATTGACCACAAGTTCTCAATGGGATGGTCTGGGGAGTTTCCTGGCCATGGACCCAAAATATCGATGTTTTGATCCCCGAGCCACTTAGTTATCACTTTTGCCTTATGGCAAGGTGCTCCATCATCCTGGTAAAAGGCATTGTTCGTCACCAAACTGTTCCTGGGTGGTTGGGGGAAGTTGCTCTCGGAGGATGTGTTGGTACCATTCTTTATTCGTGGCTGTGTTCATAGGCAAAAGTGTGAGTGAGCCCACTCCTTTGGCTGAGAAGCAACCCCACACATGAATGGTCTCAGGATGCTTTACTGTTGGCATGACACAGGACGGATGGTAGCGCTCACCTTGTCTTCTCCGGACAATCTTTTTTCCGGATGCCCCAAACAATCGTAAAGTTGATTCATCAGAGAAATGACTTTACCCCAGTCCTCAGCAGTCCAATCCCTGTACCTTTTGCAGAATATCAGTCTGTCCCTGATGTTTTTCCTGGAGAGAAGTGGCTTCTTTGCTGCCCTTCTTGACACCAGGCCATCCTCCAAAAGTCTTTGCCTCACTGTGCGTGCAGATGCACTCACACCTGCCTGCTGCCATTCCTGAGAAAGCTCTGTACTAGTGGTGTCCCGATCCCGCAGTTGAATCAACTTTAGGAGACAGTCCTGGCGCTTGCTGGACTTTCTTGGGTGCCCTGAAGCCTTCTTCACAACAATTGAACCGCTCTCCTTGAAGTTCTTAATGATCCGATAAAGTGTTGATTTAGGTGCAATCTTACTGGCAGCAATATCCTTGCCTGTGAAGCCCTTTTTGTGCAAAGCAATGATGACGGCACGTGTTTCCTTGTAGGTAACCATGGCTGACAGAGGACGAACAATGATTCGATGCACCACCCTCCTTTTGAAGCTTCCAGTCTGTTATTCGAACTCAATCAGCATGACAGAGTGATCTCCAGTCTTGTCCTTGTTAATACTCACACCTGTGTCAACGAGAGAATCACTGACATGATGTCAGCTGGTCCTTTTGTTGCAGGGCTGAAATGCAGTGGAAATGTTTTGGGGGGATTCAGTTCATTTACATGGCAAAGAGGGACTTTGCAATTAATTGCAATTCATCTGATCACTCTTCATAACATTCTGGAGTATATGCAAATTGCCATCATACAAACTGAGGCAGCAGACTTTGTGAAAATGTATATTTGTGTAATTCTCAAAAATGTTGGCCACGACTGTAGAATTTAAGTTCCCGTGCAGTAGAATTTCCAAATTCCTCTCCCAAAGACCTGCAAGCATGTCCACTACCGGTCAAAGGTTTTAGAACATCTACTCATTCAAGGGTTTTTCTTAATTTTACTATTTTCTACATTGTAGAATAATAGTGAAGACATCAAAACTATGAAATAACATATATGGCATCATGTACAAAAAGAAAAAAAAATGTTTTTTTAGCAAAAAACTGTTTCTCAAGCAATATGTTTGCTAGGACTTAGTGGTCTGAGTGGGGAGGGGGAAACCGAAAACTAGCTGTTATTGGCAGAGGTTTGGAACTGTCTTTGGTATTGGTCTATTATCTAATTTACCGCCTGATGATGTCACCATGGAAAGACGAAACTTCACCCATGCAAAACCTGCTGATTAGAAGGTCCTGTGTAGATTGTATTTTCAACCAGCAACTATCAGGAAATAACACTGATCACATTTGATCACTCTTTTACGGTGTTAGTTTCATCTGCTGTTGTTGTACAATATCATACAAAATACAGAAAAAAATAAATTTGGACTGCATTTAGAAGAGGTGCAATGATGAGCGAGATATTACTTGTAGTTTTCTAAACTCACCAGCAGAGGTCATTAAACGTCCATATCAGAGCAATCGATGCCTTAGTATAGTAGTGCGATTGCTTTTGTCTGTCTGATTTCTGTGAATGGAGCACTGGCTGACATTGGACTCAAAATCTATGTAAAAAAATCACTGCCATGCTACCAATTTTGCAATGCAGTCTTTAGAAGGTAATCTGTATTCATTAATGTTGATATATTCTGAGCCAAACACTTATCGACATGTGGCTGGTACAGTCTGAATGTGGTTACTTATTTTCAGCTCACAGCTAGCCTGCAAGGAAGCTAGCTAGGTGGGTAAACTAGCTGAACCTGTTTGTTGTTGTGATTGTCTGTTAGTTATAACAGGTCATACGATTTATTGCTCAGTTTTGTGATGGAATAAACTGAAAGAACTTGCAAGCCAGACGATTTGATAGCGTTGTTGTTTAGAGTGTTCTCCAATGTGTCCCCTTGGCCTTGCCTTAGGTTAGTCCTGTGAATGCCAGAGATACTGTAAATAAGACCTATATTTTGAGTTTGCCCAACAAACCAAGGCTTAGCTGGCTAGCTACTGCTGTAGTATAAATGCTACTAAAATCTTTATTAAGATTTGTCAGTTTGGACCAGTCAGTCAACTCATAATCTGTAACCTATTTCGTCAACAGGAGAGAATCAACAACGGTGGATGTCACAAGTCATTGATTTGATGGTGTCCAGCTAGAGCTAGCTACAGCTATGTCTGTGACCTCTCTCCTGCGAAGTGCCATGAGGTAAATAACCCACTATAGTACTTACATTATCATATTTACATCATCACCTGCACTCTGAATTGATTTTGGGAAAAGGGCCACTGTTGTTAGTGATGTCATGCATAGTTTCCAAAACTCGGTCCTGGGGCCCCCCTGGGTGCATGTTTTGTTTTTTGCCCAGGCACTACACAGCTGATTCAAACAACCAACTCATCATCAAGCTTTTACCATTTGAATCAGCTGTGTAGTGGTGCGGCAGAAACCAAAACGTGCAGGGGGGGCTGAGTTTGGGAGACCCTGATGTAATGCACAGCAGGTTCCCTTTGGACTTCATAGTGATCATGGTGACAACCCTTTATCCTCACTCTCTGGTCCACGTTGTTTTTCAGAGTGGGGAACAGACATGTTGCAACACATTTGGTCCATCAGAGAGCTCTTTCAGGGGCAGATGCTATCAATGCACTGAGACCTTTCTACTTTGCAGTGCATCCAGACTTCTTTGGCCAGCATCCCAGGGAAAGGGTGAATGATTATGTCCTGTCGTAGGCTAAAAGAGCAATAATGTCAATGTATCATAGAATTATGTCGTAGGGCCATTCCATGGTGACTTAACAATTTCCATTTAACATTTTACAGAAACACATTTACTTGAAGGACAGTGTAGATGCAGCACAAACCGTCATTCTGTTACCAAACTTTGCATCTGCACTGTTACTCAATTAAAGTTGTTTTTGTAAAATTTTCAGTGGTAATTGTTAAAAGGAGTCCTTGTGCATAGAGTTGCATGGTTTGTTTAACTTTGCATTCATTGATTTTTGTTTGACATTTTAAAGTGAAAAATATGAGCCTCAGAATCATTCTGTTATCGTGGAATTGCCAATCATTCTTTTTTATATATAATAAATTCTTTGTGTAATTCTCTTCAGGAAGTGAATGAGAATTCCCTCAAGAGACTCAATGGTTATTTGGAAAACCTTCAGAAACCGGGAACCCGCTCAGTCCAACCAACAAAGCTCACCTTTTATGTCAGGGAAATAAAGGGGAAGGAAGGCATTCAGAAGGACATCTTTCCTCCTGGTAATGTCCTTTTAGCCTGCTTAAAATGTAGACTACAGTATTGGTGTTTCTTGATCATTTGTTTTTTCATACCGTTTCCTCTGAGGGTGAGTATTATGCCTGGGTGCATTCCAAATGACACCCTATGCACCCTGGTTAAATGTAGTACATTATATAGAGAACATGGTGCCATTTGCAATTTGGATTTTTTTTCTGACTGACTACGTTTGTAATACATTTGACTACATTTCCCAGGGTTCCGTTCAGTCAGCTTCACTCTGCAGACCAAGGATGTCCTGACCACCGTAATGGACGTGTTGAAGTCCTGCAGTCTGTCCACAGAGCACATGAAGGGACTCAAGGCCAGCTCAGAGTCACCCAAGAGCCAGCAGCCGGTGGCTGGGCATGGGAACCCTTTCTACAGGCCCATCAAATGGGACAAAAGCTACTACAGCTTCACTGGCTTCAGAGACCCAGAGCAGGAGCTGGAGCAGGCCAAGAAAGTAGAGCCCACACTAAGGTACTGTATAATGACTACCTAGCCAAAGCAAACGGTAGCATCCTATGTATGTAGAATGACACATTAGACATTAGCATCGCTTTAGCTCGATCACTTTTTAACTGTCAACTCAAATTCACAGATGCATTCCGAAGACGGGTTTAAAAAGAAACATGATCTTGCTGTCTTCGTCACTGCCTGTGTACTTGCATTCTTCTAGTTGGCTTATTCCACTGCCCTGAGAGAAGTGACGTGCTCTACAAGCGAGCCATTGGTCTGTCTGAAGAGTTGTCTTTCTGCTGCAGCTTGTGGCTGAGAAACCATGAGAAGGAGGCTACGAAGAAGCAGAACGCCAGTGTCCCTCGACGGGAGGAGCTGAAGAGACTCAAGAAGGAATTGTGTCAGAAATTTGCCTTGGAAGATATCAGGTAATCATCAACACTCTGAACAACAGCTATTCCATTATGATAGAAGATGAAAACATTGGAGTTTCATTAAGTGCACCAACTCCCATGCAGATAGAAAATGATGCAGAGACACATAGTAAAAACAGAATTGTCACATGCGCCGAATACAACATGACTCTGATGCAAAGTGCTGGCCCTATGAAGTAAAGTGCATAGACCCTTCAGCTTCATAGGGTGCATGTTTGAGTTACTGTTTGACTGGGTTCTACTGGCCTGCGGTACAACAGAAGGTGGTTAATGTCATTCCAAAGTAACGTATTATCAATGTTCTGGAGACTTTGAGCCTCCTCCTGTTGTTACATCATGACTGGGGATCTCTGCTCCCACTTGAACACCTGGTCTGAGGACAATACCTCCTTCCTCCTGCAGGTGGCATCGCAGCTGGGGAGTGACTCACAGATGCTGTCAGCTCCAGAGTCTGAGCCGTCTCTCCCAGCAGAACCCTGAGGCTGTGCTCAACCTGCGAGGTATACACACCTGGAAGAGTCAATAAGGGTCTTTATGTCTTAAGAGTGGGCTTGAATTGTTCTATTCTGTTGACATTTTGAAAGATGTCCTGACTGACAGAGAATGATGAGTGAATTAAAATTATGTATGGTAAATTACTTTATGCATTCCTTATTTTCTTTTAGGACACACTATAATATTCACTGACCAATCAGGGATGAATGCCTCGGGTCACGTGATGCTGGGAACAATGGATGTTCATCACCAATGGACAAAAGTAAGGCACATGTTACATTTCAGATGGAAAAGTTACCAGTCTTTTTTATTTTCCTGTTGCTCATGTTCCGTGTTTGTTTGTGTGTTGTACATGTGTCCTAGCTGTTTGTGAGTCTCCCCAGCTACCGTAGCCTGCTCCAGCAGACAGAGTGGCTGAAGGAGAGGATCAGCCATGTGTTGGGAGGTATTCAGGTAATTAACATAGAGAGACTGGGACCTGTACAGCCTATAGAGGAACACTGCAGCATCCTCAACACCTTCCATAAGAGACTACTGTCCCGACGCCTAGCCCTGCATCCCAGGAGCCTGCAAGGCCTGGCCATGACCCTGGAGAAGTAAGAGACTCTTCCTTATCCACCCACGCCACAGACATGTACCCTACTGTCTACCATGTACCTGACTGTCTACCATGTACCAGAAGTCTACCAGTGGGCCAAAATACTCTGTTTATGCAGCACATTGCTGTTCAAGGGTGTGATTTTGATGCTACTGTAATACCAGTCTGTAGAGTGGGGGTCCCCAATTACACTGAACAAAAATATAAACGCAACATGCAACAATTTCAATGGTTTTACTGAGTTCATATCAGGAAATCAGTCAATTGAAATAAATGTATTAGGCCCTAATCTATGGATTTCACATGACTGGGCAGGGGCACAGTCATGGGTGGGCTTGGGAGGGCATAGGCCCACCCACTGGAGAGCCAGGTCCAGCCAATCAGAATGAGTTTTTCCCCGCAAAAGGGCTTTATTAATTACAGACAAAAATACTCCAGTTTCATCAGCTGTCCAGGTGGATGGTGCATGTGTGTGAAGATGCCGGATGTGGAGGTCCTGGCCTGGTGTGGTTACACGTGGTCTGCGGTTGTGAGGCCAGTTGGACATACTGCCAAATTCTCTAAAATGACATTAGCAGTTTATGGTAGAGAAATGAACATTCAGTTACCTTGCAACACCTCTGGTGGACATTCCTGCAGTCAGCATGCCAGTTGCATGCTCCCTCAACTTGAAACATCTGTGGCATTGTGTTGTGTGACAAAACTGCAAATGTTATTGTCCCCAGCACAAGGTGCACTTGTGTAATGATCATGCTGTTTAATCAGTTTCTTAATATTCCACACCTGTCAGGTGGATGGATTATCTTGGCAAAAGAGAAATGCTTACTAACAGGGATGTAAACAAATGTGTGCACAACATTTTAGAGAAATAAGCTTTTTGTTCATATGGAACATTTTCTGGAATCTTATTTCATCTCCTGAAACATGGGGCCAACACTTTACATGTTGTGTTTGCATTTTTGTTCAGTTTACATTTAGTCGTGAGCCGACTTTTCCTGATGGCCGGGGGGCCGGAACATAGTTATAAATGATTTGGATCCAAAACAGATATAGTATTTGACAAAAGCAGAATCATTTCAAACATTGATTACATTGGGATAGGATCACATAAGCCTCGCTCTAAATGTGTGGGAATACTTGGGAACAGATTTCCTAAATTAAAATCACGTTGAGCAAATTTCTTGGTGATTTTAGTCTTTTATGTCCAACAACAACAATTCCCCAAAACTTTTTTTATTATTATTGATTTATTTTGCTCAGAGAACTTGGAGGGCCAAATGAAATCACCGGCGGGCTGCCTATAGGGGAACCCTGGTGTAGAGGCATGTGAGAGATTCCCCGGCCACTGATGATGTACCTGTGGTGTTTTGCCCCAGTGACCGCTCCAGCCCCAGCCTGCATGAGATGGGTCACTTCGTCATCCCAGCCACCTGTGAGCCTAGCAGACTACAGACTTTCCTCCAGAGCATGGCCTGGGAGGCCCGACAACGAATCAAACACAGGAACCAGTGAGTGTCTCTGTCAACCGTGTCTTCCTGCCCTCCTACTTCCTACATGTCTGTGTACATTGTTGTATTGATTATCCCTCTGTCTGTGTGTGGCTAGGCGAGCTCTGTGTGTGACTCTGACCTGTGTCCGTCCCCAGGCTGCAGGCGGAGGAGGAGGAGGTACTGCTCCACTGCCTGGAGGGTCTGGCCCTGAGGAATCTGTCCAAGGAGCCCAGTGTCAGACACAACCAGATGATCCCCTGCTGCAGGCGGTTGCTGGAGGAACGCTCCCCACTCATGGAGGGCCTCCGGGTGGAGGTCTCCCACTTCTACTCTGTGTTGCAGGACGGGGACTTGTGCATCCCCTGGGACTGGAAGGGCTGAGGGCACAGGGACAGGGGACATGCTGCAGCACGCCTGGTTGAACCAGACTGAATGTTGTGCTCACCATGTCTACCACCAGGCTACACTGCAGCTGCCACACAGAGAAACAAACCAACCAACTCTCACAAGGTCAACCACGTTATGCTTCTACTGGAGAGCACAGATAAACAGACATACTCTTTTCACACTATCGTGCTGAACCAGGGCCCGGTTTCCCAAAAGCATCTGAAGGCTGAGTTCATAGTTAGAACCTTTGTAGGAGCATCGTTAGATCTCTGAACTGTTTTCCAAAGCCGTCCTTACTAAAGTTGCACTTGAAAACGCGTGTTATTTACCGCCTGCCTCAGATCACTCCTAGAACAGCTAGTGTTATTTTTCCCTTCCACTAAACATAGAATCAAGATGCTTATCTGTCTCTCTGTGACCGCTGATAACTTCACAATGATGTTGACTACAAATATAAAGTTGCCAATGTCTATGCAATTATTAGAAACAACCAAAGGATAAAATTATGCTTAAATGAAAACCTATATGACTGCATTCAGATATGAATAGCCTTCCTACCTACAGTATAGTCTACATAGGCTTATATTTCAAATAGTTGTATTTATCTATTTGGCTACCGTCTGTAATTTATGCCTCTATATTTCATGATGTGTAAAATCATGATTTAGTGCATTTATTATAGGGTAAGCATTAGAATAAGCCGTCTCAATATTTGCAGTCGTACTAGCTGATCTGTCGTCAGTATTGTGGAATAATTATAATTTTAAGGTAAGATATTAATGAAGAAAACTGATCCGAGAGCAGTGATCCGTTTCTTTCAATCTTGTCAGTATCGACACACTTAGTGGACGTTCTGTCTGCGTGGCGGTATATCTTCGGCCGTTGTAGGAAAGATTAATCGTTAAAACACTCGTAAGCCTAAATTCCATTCCATCGATATCGGGAAACCAGGCCCAGTACTGTGTTGGCTTGGATACGTTCTTTTCATAATGTCCTTTCCAGCACGTTCCCGTAACTATAGGATGCGTGACCAGACTAGCGCAGCTCAGCTTGATTTAGTAGTCTGAAAAGATTTGGTCAGAGTAGGCTGGTGCAATAGTTAGTGTGTATTAACCAACAAGAAGGTCTAGTATCTTGAAGTCAGTCAGTGTTCAGGAGGGTGTGCGAGTGAAGAAACCAACACAGAGTAATAGTATCAATATTTTCATTAGGGGTGTATGAGGGAAAATAATAAGATGTTTGTTAATGTAGTACAGTAGCGCTTTTTATTGATTGTGTTATTTTAATGAATATGTTGGAGTATTATTTCCGAGACCATCAACGAAGACAACAATAACACTTATTCAAATCTATTACACTTGACTTTAAACTGTACAGAAACATACTTTGCTGTCACAAAAGAAGAGCTAAGAGAAGAAATGGCTCGGTATTACAAACTGTCTCATACGATGATCGGACGGGAGACGTCCTATACTGCTGCAGTGTTTAAACTCTCCACTAGATGGAGTGTTCTCACTAAACTCAGTATGAGGTTCATTGGTTTTTGTAATGATGTAAATTCTTCTGAGTGAGATTTGATGTTCTGGTGTTTCTCAGACTAGGATTGTGGATTTAGGATCAGTTTGACCTTTTAGATCACAATAAAAAAACATTACATGGACAGGGGAGACCTGATTTCTAGATCCGATGTTTTTGATACGTAGAACCTGTGGTCAGTGGTCTACTGTAGGTTGACCTCGACTGAAATGGACAACTGCTACTAGAAGAAGCGCTATAGTACTGGAAGTGGATCCCACCGCATTGATGCAGCTCTCGGGCGACGGGACAGTCAAATGGAATGGAGACTTTATATTGCAAGATCAAGTAATACTAACTGTATTTTGCATCAGTTGCCTGACTAGCTAGAATACTGTTGAGACAACTGGGAACAATAATACTTAATATGTTTGTTTTTACCTCTTGTTAAATTTAACACAACCAAGACCACAGAATAAAGACCTGATCAAATAAAGTGAGTGATTTCAAGCGTTGGGAGAAGATGGATAATTTATTTCATCTAATATAATTTAGAGATGCTAAATGACGAATGAAAAATGTGTATGACTATTGCTGGATTAACACTATTATCAACATTCTTGTTTGTTTGCCATTGTCCTTCACAAAGTGTGTTGTAACTTGTTGCAGAGCTGACTGACTCCATCCCAAATCAGCTCTGTGCTGAACGGTTGTCAAAAGCCAATTTGATCCAAACACACCCATACATAAACTCTACATGAACATGTGGATGTCTCTCTCACTCTCCCAGAGTGATAAATGTGTGTTGAATTAGACGATATGAAGTCCCTTCCTCCTCTGTACACTGAGCCAGAACTATAGAGATAGATCATGTGTTCTTTATTTAAATCAGTGGTCAGAACAGCCTCTTCAAAGAAACAACAGATCATAGATCCACCATCACCTGTCTGCCTGTCGGTCTGACCGTTCAGCTCCGAGATTCAGGGCCTGTAAAAAGTAGTGCACTAGGGAATAGGGTGCCATTTGGGATGGACCCTGAGGCAGGGTGGGATGGATATTAGCAGAGTAATTCCTAGCTTTTTAGGAGACATTAATAGACAGGGGAGGTTGTGTCCCGCCTGGCATGGGGTTGGCCTTCTAGCAGTGCTAGTGTTAGTCATCCTGCCTCTTCATTGTGCAGGATATGGGTTTGGTTGGTTTATGGCAAGCTGATCCTGATCGGCCACTTCCTCCTAGTTAGAGAGGAACCCCCTCTGAGTTTGAGTGTTGCCATAAAGCCATGGAGGTCATGACGCTGAATCAGACTGTTTTGAAACAGGAAAGCCTTTAATGATTTATACCTGAGCTCCCGCTGTTGTTGCCATACCTCCCCTGATCTAATGTAGTCAGGGTACCAGTCTTTAGAACTAACATTCCACGCCTTCACACTCTTGTCTTTGGCAAATGACAGGAGTGGCAAGGAGTCGAATGTTATAACTGAACAGAGACAGCAACCAGGCGTTCTAACGCACTGTTCCATACTGCTTCTGCTCTAATGCGTTTTCACAGACGTGGGAGGGGAGCGTTCACTATCAATTACCCCATTTGATCATGACGAGGCGGCGACCTGACCAGCGTTTGGCCCTCTTGTGACTGTGGTAAAGGTTTTAATCAAGTGCAATACATTTGGCCATTATTCTGTAAAATAACAAGGGCCATCAATATCTTGAATGTCAAATGAAAAGTAATGGGAAGACAAACATGCTACCGTTCCTGTTATTAGGTTGCTGGGAAACTAACTTCAATGTCCCTGGCTACTTCAAAGTAGATCATATTTTTTGTTCTGAACTGAATGTTTCTGATCACTCTACTCTCTTTCCCAGCGTCATCTTGCTTCCTTTTGTAACCAGAAAATACATCCTGGCATTATGATCATAACATTCAGTTCAGAACCAGAAATATGATCTACTTTGAAGTAGCCAGGGACATTCAAGTTATTTTCCCAGCAACCTAAATAACAGGAAAGGTAGCATTGTTATCCACCCGTGACTTTTGATTTGACATTCAGATATTGATTGGGGCTTGAAAGAGTATTACTGGTGTTCATGTGATTCCCATGTTTTATGTCTCCCAGTCTTTCACAGATTGTATTTACAAGTTTAATATGACTCAGGGAAGGGAGACATCCATGTTAGAAGTCGACACCGTGTCTACCCCGTCCATCAACACAAGTGCGGTGGAACTGTCCTCTTGGTCTAATGGTTAAGATTGGTTGGTTGGTTCCTCCCGTGGGAGACTCGGGTTCAGATCTCGGCTGGTTAGACGGACAACCAAGTGGTCTTTGGCCATTTCCAACACTGACGCTTCTTGACTCTTTCTTTTCATAGTGCCCCAGTCCTAGTAGCCTACACTCTTGGGTTTTTCCTCTGAGCAGGATTGGGCGGGGCCAGCTCCTTATCCAGGACTGGATAATGGGGTCAGAGCTCTGTCACTCAGGTGGGAATCCCACTGCTTATTTTGGACTGCTAACATGTAAAGGATAAACCTCACTGGGGTTCTCCTGTCCTGGCAGGCATGAGTAAGCATTGCTTGTCAGTCTGAGACAGGA